>NC_021162.2:1919907-2095129 GCF_000331145.2 Cicer arietinum
AGAATGGATTAAAGATTTCATTCATAATTCTTTGGAACTCTAAAGGGGCATTCTTTAATCCAAAGGGCATTACCGTCCACTCATATTAACCAAAAGGGACTATAAAAGCTGTTTTATACCGATCTTTTGGATCAATTTGTATTTGCCAAAATCCTGATTTCATGTCAAATTTTGAAAATACAGATGAAGACTGTAATTTTTGTAAAAGATCTATCTCTTTTGTTTGGAATCGGGTAACGAATCCATTTTAAAGCTTTGTTTAAAGGTTTGTAGTTTATAACTAGCCTAGGTGCACCTCTTTCTATTTCAGAATTTTTGTTCACATAGAAGGCTGCACAACTCCAAGGCGACCTAGACTTTGTAATTAGACCCTTTTGTTCTAGGTCTTGGATTTCTGTTTTGCAATGTGTTTCAAGTTCATAATTCATTTGGATAGGTCTAGCTTTTGTTGGGATTTGTTTATCGGAAAAGTCATTTTCATATGGTAGGTCTACCATATGTTGTTTTCTGTTCCAAAAAGCATTTGGTAAATCTGAACAGATTTCGTTTTCAATTCTTTTTTGGAGATTTGAAATTTTTTGTTTTACGAAACTATTTTGTAATTGTTGTTCAGTTTTGAGAAAAGAAACATCTTGTTTTAGGAAATATAAATGTTTTTATTTTCCTTGAATTAAACAATTTAATTCAGTTTTGTAAACAGAACAAACTTTTAAAAGATTTAAATTCTTTGTTCTAGGTTTTTCAATAAAAGGGAAAATAATTATGGCTTCTTTTGTTTTGCAAGAAATACTGTCGTAATTGACTGAATAGGGGGTTATCATGTTAATGAAAGGAGTCCCTAAAATGACAGTATGAGTAATATTTTCTAATAAAACAAAAGGAGTTTTGATTGAAACGTTACCATTTTTAATGGAAGCTTCGGTTTTATTTTTTATAATCATGTTGGAGTTGTTAGCCGCAACAAGTTTTTCATTAGATTTTTCTAGAAATCTGTTTGGTACAATGCTACTTTTTAAGCAATTTAAATCTGCTCCAGTATCAAAAAGTGCAATTGTTTCAAATTTGAAATCTTCAGAAAAAACTAAATTAATTTTGATTAAATATTTTCTTGTTGTGATTGTTTTTAAAACGAACAAGAAATCCTCTGGGATTTCTTCTAAATTTTTAATTTTGTTAGAATATTCTTCATTTTCTCTTTCTTCTTCATCCTGTTCATGGTCAGAAGAGGTTTGATTTTGTGCTTGTGAAATAAGATTTTGAAGAATATTTGAATCAATTTCTTGTTTTTGTTTAAGAGTTTTTAATTCTTGTTTTACAATTTTAATCTCTTTGAATCGTGACATGGGCTTGTGACTTTGTTCTTTTTTCTAAGATATTTGTTAGGTCATAAGTGGTTTTAGGAAGTAATTTTGATGAGGATGTGGAAGGTTGACTTTGTTTTGACTCAAAAGTATTTAATAGTTTTCCTATTATTTCCTTTTGAAGTTTTGTATCTTCAACCTGTTTTATAATATCAAGAATTAGTTCTTGATCCTTTGTTAAAACATTAATTGATTTTGTACTAGCTTCTGAATCGCTAAGAGAGCCGGAGGTTCCTAGTTCATCAAACTATAGGGGTTTATCATTTTCAGATGAACTTACTTCAGAATCAGTGGCAGTTTCTTCTTCAGAAGTTTCTAAAAGTATTGCCTCTATTTTTTGAATTATTTGTTCATCGATTTTTAATTCATGGAGTTTTTTATTTTTCTTGCAATATCTTGAGAAGTGTCCTGTTTGGCCACACTTATAACAAGTTATTTGTTTTGAAGTTTGAGGTTCAAACTTCTTTTGGAAAGGTTTTTCTTGTAAAAAATAGGTTTTCTTTGATTGTAAGAATTTTGGGGTCTAGATTTTTTATAGAACTCAAGTCTGTCTGGTTTGGTGAAAGATTTTGTGCGATGTTTTCTATAAGGTTTTGAACAAGACCCTTGACAGTCTTGCGAAATATTTGTCATAGGTATTTCAAATTGTTTACAAAAAGAACCTAGTTCTTGTCTAGTTCTTTTCATTTCCCATTTTAGATGTTTTTGGAGTTTTAAATCTTGACAGATTTTCAAACCTTCTTTTTGAGTAAATCTAACCAATTCCCCATAAGTTAAATGGTTATATGGGATTTGGTTTACCCCATAGACTTCTTTGATTTTGTTTCTAACCTTTTCTCCTAAAAGGGTTGGGAGTCCTGCAAGGAATTTCTCCTTCCAGAAAGGTTGGTTTGAGTCTTCTCTTAGCGTGACTCTGGTTAAGAAAGTATTTTTGTAATATTGGAACTCAGAAAGTTTTTTACATCTAAGGTTAGATAAGAGTTCTGCATTTTTATCTTTTAAGTGTGATGGATCACCTATGAAGTGCAAGCTAATTGTGTGTATTAGTGTTGCAACTGCATCAGGTATTGGGTTTCCTATTTCGTCGAGGATAGGAATTCCTTCCTCTGTGGTTTGAATTGCGTTCAAAATTTCTAGGTGTTGAGAGGGAGTGAGATGGTAATCCCACCAACCTTTGAGTTGGCCGGAGAATCCTGCTATTAGGAGTTCAGTTATGGCTTTGTCAGGTGTATTGGCTTGGTTTTTGTAAGCATTTGATGCCATTGTCATTTGTTGGAGGAGACTTAAGATGTTGTATTCGGACATACCATCCATGTTCCATTCGTAGACAGTGTTGGCATTGAATTTGGATTGAGAGATGACATTAGGTCTATTTTCAATTCCTAAATCTGGTGTTGTGACCATGGCTAAAGGTCGACCCTTCTGCCATTGAAGTTTACACAGGTTTTGTGGTTCGTGTTCGATTTCAGAAACTTGGTCTAAAGTCGTAACTGTTTTGTCAAAGGTATCTTTAGCTACCATTGGTGTAGAGGTAGAGGAATGTTCTATCTTACTGAGTTGTTCATGTAAGGCTTGGGTGAATTCTGATCTGCCTTCCCTGAACAGTTTTTGACTTGTTTTTGAGATTTGGAATGGTTTAAAGACTGAGTTTTTTAGTTTTGGATCAGCTGTCTCAATCGGAGAGACAGTAGAATTTTGTTGATTTTCTTCTATCTTATTTAATTGTTTTGCTATTGTACTAAGATGGACATTTGTAAAATTATTTTGTTGAAGGATATTTCGAATATCTTTTTCCGAACTATCACTTGGGATTTTGAAAGGGGCAACTTCTACTTGTTTTTCAAGGTGTGTTATTATGATTTGTCTCAAAGGTGGGTGTTCAACCTGAATTTTTTGTCCGGTTGCCAAATCCCATTCTGCAGTTTTATTTCTGGTTGTTATAGGATTAACAGAACTTAGGTTTTGTTTGAAAGGGTAAGAAATTTGGTTTTGTTCTGCATATATTTCAAACCATTCAAAGAATCGAATATGGGTCTTGTTTTGTAAAATGAAGTTGTAAAATTCATTTGGAATATTTTGTCTTTGTTTTAGAAAGTTTTTGAAGAACCATGTTCTTTTTTCTGTATTATTGGAAGCATAAAAATCGTTATGGAGGATAGTTTTATCAACTTCAAACTCTTTTTCTATGACATTTAATTCATTAACAACATTTTCAGTTATAGCAGAAAAAGACAGCGAAGTAGGTGGAGAAATGTTTTGTTGCTCCTCATTAGTGTTTTGTGGTGCTGTGTAAATTTGATGAGGTATATTTGTGGAATAGTCAACATTTTGAAAGGAAGCACTTGGTATGCTAGAACATGAAAAACGTGGTTTTGTAAAGTTTTCTAATTTTTGAGTCAATTGTATGATTGGAGGTGGTCTGGAGGAACTAGCATCAGAATACCTAGCACTAGAAGTTCTTGAAAAACTTAGTTTTACCCTATTGTCATTGTATTGTATGACTTCTTTAAGATTGTTGTTTGGTTTTGACTGTTCAAGAGTTTGTGGTCTAACAGCTCCTTCTAGAATCCATTCTTCAGGAAGATCAATATCTTTCCAAAGGATGGTTTTTGGAATAACAGTGTTTGCTTTTGTTAGATCAGTTTGTAAAAATAGTGTTTCGCCCTTTTTGTTTTCAATATTTTTTGTTACCGTAAAGGCTGAAAACATTGTTTTGTAATGGACTCTGTAAATAATAGCTACAGGAATAGATCCTTCTATCATTTTGTAATTATGAGTTTTGATTTGTAACATGAGAGAATTTGCGATGTTTGGGTCTTTTAAAGACAAAGAAAAATTTGGATAACATCCAAACCAAATTGGTCCTTGACAAAGACTAGATTCAACTGTACTTATAATTGAATCTTGAAAGTTCAAGAACCTTGCATCCCGTAGGACACATAGGATTGAAGTGTTTAATTCTTCCCTTGTTAGGGAATGATTAAACACTTCAATCCTAGTTCGTATAAAACCTCTAACAAGATAGTTGGTATAAAACCTCATCATTTCCTCCACTACACCAAAGCTGTACAAGCAGGACCCTTTCCCTATATAAGCAAGGCTTGTCTTCAGTTCAAGGCAGAGTGGAATACAACAAGATAACTTCTGTTAGAAATCTTGAGAGTTTCTTGAGTGTCTCCTATGTGTATATATATATATATTTATATTTGTTCGATTGTTTATAGCAACAAGAATGAAATTGACGGATTTTGGTGGCTGCAATTTACCATCACAAATATTGTATTTCTATAAATTAAATTTGAAAGGTATAAATTTTTTTATTCCATAATTATAAATTAGGTATACAAACAATATATAAATTTTAAATAATAAAAAAAATTATTTAGAAAAAATAAAAAGACAAAAAATCTTAACTATCCTACGCAACAGGTGAGTCCCATTCTAGTGTAGTGTTAGAGTTGTATTATTTTGACACAAATCTCACTCATTCATGATAAAATACAACATAAACAAATGTTGATCTGGATCCCGAGACGAATGAAAAGATAATATCAAAAGCATAAACCGTATAATATACAATGTTGATGTCAAATGATGTGTCGAGGGAAGATTTTTCATGGAACCTACGGATGTGATGGGATTGTGCTATTTTTGGCAGGGAAGGTTGTCGCCATGTAGAGTTATGCATGATCCTTTGTGAAAAAACTTCAGACATAGAGAGACATGGCATTCTCTTGAATTTGGACAGAAAAGATTCTTAATCAATCCTTCCACAACCAAAGTATTACCATTTCCAACCAAACCATTAAACCTTTAAGAAAGCTATCAGAACTTCCACCATCTAGCTATAAGAACTTCCTAAACCACAAGCACATTTGAATTCATTCAGTGATGAATGCAACTTAATCAATACATTTGGACACATCTTTATAGTTTTGTACTTTGACGTTTTGAAAGCTTTTTGAATCTAAGATTAGTGTTTTTTAACACGTTTTTAAACTTTAGATCGTAATTGAATTTTGATATAATTATGTGATTTATTTTCGTAATTATTTGCACATTAACCGTGGCTCATTTGGCAAGTCATAATTTGAGCTCCGAATATCGAATTGAAGTGTGCAAGCATGCGTTGGAAAGCTAAGAGGCATAGCTACAAATTTTATGTTGACATAAGGAAATTCAGATAAGATTGATTTATGCTTGTTTGATCAATTTTATAGTCAAACAAAAATAGAATCCCAATTAGAAATTGAACTCTCCAAAAATCTGTAATAGGTTTAAAATTCCAAAGCGAATAGATTAATCGTTTCAATATAGGTGATTTTAATTTCTTTATCTCAATATTATCTTCATTTTTATATTCATTCTTATATTTATTCTTCATCCTCATCTTCGTATCCAATAATTATTTTCTTCTAAATTTTCCTTTTCAACTTTGAGTGCATTGATTTAAGATTATTTGAGACATAATCACTTTTATCAAGTAAAAAACATATCATTTTTCATGTTTTAGTTATGCTTGTGTAAACTTTTAAAAAATTATAATTAAAAAAATTCTAAAAATGCTACTTTGATTAACTTAAAAGAAAACAAAAAGAATCATTTCCAGTAAAAGATAGAGAAATACAAAGTCACTTTTTATAATTTTAAACAAACATAAAATAACTTCTGTTTTTCTTAAAATTCTCTAATCATCTGAAGTTTTACAATACCTTGATATAAAAAACAAGTTGAGTAATTCCAAAGGAACTTCCATCCGGTCACAAGCAACACTACTTGAATGTAAGCTTCCATACTTCACGCACATTAGATGAACCATCTGTGATTTCAGCAACCAGATTACTAGTCATGACACCTGCACAAATAAAGGGTTGTTATGATATACACTACAACATTTTTCAGTTTAGTCCATGCCAAACATGGTATAGGCGACAGTTTTAATTAAGCAACTGCTCAAAAACCATTGCATAAAAAATGGTATAGGCAACAATTATATAGCTGTGGATGAATTATGATAATGCATATTCTTTCACATTTGCCCATACTATTACGCGCAACCGTTGGTTATTTGTAATAGGTCGTGTTTAAGAAGTCATGGAAATTGTATAGACCACACTAATTGACCAGCATAAACACATGGATCTGTGATATAGGTTCCATATGAGTCCTACATGTATCAGGGTATGTGCATGGTAGTGATATAGTAGTAGAAAACCAATAGATCAGAAGATTACTGTAACTATTACAAATTGTTTGCATATTAAGGACAGTGCTTGGTTTTGTGATGCAACACATAACATATAAACATTCATAATCTAATACCATTATATAAAGCATACTCCTTATTTTTGTCATATCATTTTCTGGACAAATTTATTTTTAACAATTCAATTTTGTTCAAATTTAAATTAAAACTTAAATCAACACCATAATTTTAGGAAACTCTTCAACAACACAAATTTTCAAAATTCAAATTTATAAACATATATTACATGAATATTGACACTTAAATTTAGATACATTTAGCTAACATGATTATTATAAAACTGTATCAAACGTATTAAAATAAAACAAATATTATACAATATAAAATATATATGCATATATATCATCAATACTAGCTCACCATCTTTTTCGACCACAGACAGAAATCTTCGAGTTCCTCCGCCTACCCCAAAGTAATACTTCTTTGCAGCCATGTAAACAACTCCATGAGGATGTATCAAGCACTTCAATATGGAAGAAAACCAATATTTTTATCATCAAAGATGCACATTAATACATACACAGAAAATGCACTGATATACATTGCAATGACTAGCTCAATTTAAGAAAAATTATTTTTATCTTGTCATTTATCAAAACAATACCTTCTTGATAAGATTGTAGAGAGTTTGAAGACTGTTGATAGAGTATACTGTCTCCGCCATCAGAATAAAATCATAACCAGAACCTTCAACGTGTTTAGCATCTTTACTAACATGAGGTAGCAGTTTATCGACTTCACCCCAGTCACCAGCGAAATAGCGAACTTCTGCCTCGTCATTTGTCGAGATTGACGGTGATAGTTGAGATCTTGAAGAAATGTTTGCATTTATATTGGGAATGGTGAGACAACGTAGGACCTCGGCATTGAAGTCTTGAAAATGTACAACAGATGCGCCCTGAATCAACCATAATAAAAAACACATTATTACATTTTTCAAATTTAATTGAAGATACCAAAGCAAAGGCAATGAATGAACCATAGTTTCACCTCAAGCAAAGCATAGATTCCTGGCAGTCCATGACCGCATCCGACCTGAATCAAATATTTGAAACTCAGTGATAGACGAACAAGTTTCCTACCAAGAAACTAGCTTCGACTAAATCTTCTTAATTGATTGGAATATAAAATAACAAGTTCTTTTAAAGTGAATTTGTTTGTAAAATGAGAAAGTATATAATAAATAGATCACAGAATCACCTGAAGAAAGAGATGCCCACCTCTAATACTCGCTTCCCTCCGAATGAAATAAGCTCACTTTTGATATCTGAACGAAGGGCTTTAATTAGATCTAGTGAACCTTCCCACAGCTTCAGTCCTCCTAAGCCATAGGAAACCAAAGATGCAACTGATTTAGTAATCATCAACTATATAGCACGACACTTCCGATTGAATGTGTGTTTGGTATTTGACACGACACCGACACACATAATTACTATTCGATCACTTATATTTTCTTAAGTTGTTATTAGCATGTATTTGTGTCAGTGTCTAGCGTATGTGATTCATACGTCATCAACATGAATAAACAAATAGAAATGCAAGGAGCAAAACAGCACTACCTTCATATTTCCCCGGAACTAAATCAGAGTTGGATAAACCAAAAACTTGTTGAGTATTCACCCGCCCCTAAAAGAATGTGATAAAACTAAGCTATAATAATCGTAATAATAATAATAATAATAATAATAATAATAATAAATTAATAAGTAAATATTCAATCTAATTTAGTCCCTAAATATCTAGGACTGCATCAATGTAGTCTCTATCATTCCCAATATTCTAAAATAATTCCTAGAATTGCAAAATATTGATTAAATTTGTCATCCGAATATTATTATAGTCAAGGGCGGAGCCAAGGGGGACCGGCAGGTGCCACGGTCCTCCAAATTTTATAAGTTCCTTTAAGTTATATATAATCAATTATTATATGACCTTATGATAAGTTAATTATTAAGCAACTTTTACATAAAAATATAGTTAAATGTGTATTTTGTTAGTCATTTTGGTCTTCAAATGTATCTTTTATAAGTTAGTTTAGTTCTCAAATATGTCTTTTATTAGTCAATTTGATCTATAAAATTACTAACAGAAGAGGAGTTTGATAATGTGTTTAATTCTGGTACATTTAAAACTATAGTGGTCGCACCTCACACATTTAAGAAACAAAAATGACACTTTACTTTTATATAAATATTGAAGTTTTAGTCAATGCACCATGAATAATAATCTGGCTCCGCCACTGATTACAGTCCATGCAAATACTCATGGAAGGATTAACTAGTTATTTTAAATTGCAGTCCGCAATTGCAATAGCTGCTGCTATATTGCCCACATTTTCCCACAATTTAAATTTTCACAGCATAATCGCAACCGCAATTTAAAACCATGGGAAACTTCATGAATATTTTATAATTTAGAGATCATTTTGAAATATTTATAATGTGGAAACTAAGTTGATAACTTCCAACAATTTCAGGACAAAATTGGGTATTTACTCTAACAATAATTCAATTCCTATGAGAATGAGAATTTGGAAATAAAGAAACAAACTTTACCTTAAACAAAGTAACACCATCAAAATCTACTGACTCCACATTGAGTTTGTTACATGAAGCAACCTAAAAAAACAAAGAAGTTTGAAGACGATGTCGTTTCAATTCAAATAATCATGAACCAAGTAGAAGAAGAATACCTCTGAATCAGAGGCGAGAACTTCAACGCAAGGTGGAGGAGGTATAGCAGAAACTTGTTGTGAAACATCATCAAAAATTCCGAAACCAGAACCTACGGAAGAGGAAAATAACTGAAACGTTTCGAAATTCGGTTTCTGAGTATTGTCCTGCTGCAACAAAAATTAAAACCATTTGTATCCAAAAAAATAAAATTAAAACCATTAATTGAAGTGTGAAGAATGAAAAAGAAGATTATTGATTCATTGTAGTGACCTTAGAGTTACATTCGGAGTTAGACGCCGCCATTTTTGTTCTTCTTCAGCAACCTCGAACTCGTTAACGGTTTTTCTTTTCTCGTTTGTTTTGGGCTTTGATAATATTGAGGAAATTGGATTGGGCTTCTAATTATTGAACTGAAGCATTTAGCATTCTTTTTCTTTTTTTGTTTACTTATTGCACTACCATGTTTGCTTCTAACACTCCCCACTCCTTTTTTCCAAATAAAAAACACTTTTTTCAAATACTATTACTTTTAAGGCGCGAATGCTACAAAGAAAAATGCTAAATTTTAGTTTGAAAAGTATTAAGAAGTTATATGTATTTTTTTTAATTGATTTGACTATTTCAAGTCATTATTTTAATGTATGATTAATTTTTTTAACTTTAAATTTTAGATTTTATGACTTTTTATTAAAAAATATCTTGTACTCTATCTTCCATCACTAGGTTTAAGTCAAATTGTGGAAGAGTTAATTATACTATTTAACCTTTAATTTTATTGTAGATTTTGTGTCAACTGTCATTTCTCCAGTAGACGTATACCACAGTTGATGACTTGTATTGGATTCTAAATTATGTTGTGCTAACTTCCATTCCTCAAGTAATCGTATACTATCGTTGATGACTTGCATTTGGTTCTCAATGATGTTATGCCATACGTGATTGTTCTGTTGTTGCTACATAATCCAAAGAATCATTGTCATCGATACCACTTGGGTATGGTCAAGTCTCTACAAAAAAAGCAAAAATCACATTTGCGGCCAAGTTTGCTCCAATAGTAGCCGCTTCCATAATATTCTAAACTTGCATTGCTACCAACAATTCCTACCATTCATGCACAAAAAGAAAACATACAAACTATCTTTGATGTCTTCATCACACAAAACACAGTGATCATGACAATTGACACCCTTATTGTGTAGTCTTGAACGCGTAAGAAGGCAATTTCGACAAATTATCCACAAAAGAGTAGATTAGATTCCAACTTCATGCCATTTTGAAATTTGAAGTGTAACTAAAGTCATTCAGACATAATCTATAAGCATTTCCGACAATATACATGTCATTGAGTCAAAAACAAGTGTTTTAAGAATCTTATGACGGTGCTAGGATCAAAAATTGTTGTAACTAGGGTTCTAGTCAATTTTTTATGCTAAGGCATAATCAAACTATCAACACAAGCATTTGCATGTTGATCATGCACCTCTAGTGGTTTAATAAGGCTAAATCCATCATTAGTCAATTGTTATTCCACAAAGGGATACTAGATCCGTTTCCAACACTCCATCGAGACCCCGTCTGCAAAAGACGTTTAGCACTTCAAATACTCCTCCAAACATAGCTTATTGTGATCAAGGTTAGCAGACAAAAAGTCACTTTGGAAAATATTAAGCTTTGAAAGACGAGTGACCAGGCTTTCCGGATTAGATAACAACATCCAACCTTGTTTACCAATCATAGAGAGATTCAAATCACTGATGTTTTTAAAACTCATACCTCCATCGCGTTTATGTATTGTCAGTTTGTATCACTTTAGCCAATTGATGTCTATATCTTGTCCTCCATTTTTTCCCCACCAAAATGAATTCATAATTTTTTCAATCTTATCCCCTAAAGCAGGGGATAGCATGAATATGATCATTACATACGATGGAATACCTTGGAGAACGAATTTAATTAGGACTTCTTGACATGCCCGAGAGGGACTTCTATTATTTCATAAGTTGATCTTTTGCCAAACTTTGTCCTTAATGAATCTGAAAGTATTTTTTTTACTTCTACCAATCATCGAGGGTAATCCTGAGTATTTATGCTACAAAATACCGAGTGCACACCCAGAATGTTTGTAATCATACATTTCAAGTCTTCATTCACATTTATGCTACAAAATACCTTATACTTTTGCAAATTTATAGCTTGACCAAACGTGGCTTCCTAAACAGACAAAATACTTTTCATAATCTTTGTTTCTCTAATAGATGCTCTTAAGAATAAGAAACAGTCATCTGCAAACAGAAGATGTGAAATAAATGGTGAATTTGAGCACACTTTGACTCAAAGGAAGTCACTATGACTTTTTGCCTTTTTTATTAACTTTCACCCTTCGACACATAAGATAAATAAATATGACGACAATGAATCACCTTTGTAGGAGACCTCTTCTAGAGATAATAGGACCAACACAATCATTATTCACTATGACATTGTACTTTACTAACTCGATACAAAGCATAATTCAATTCACCCACTGACTTGCAAAACCCAAAGTAGTCAACACCTATCAAAGGTAACCCCGATCAATGCAGTCATAAGCTTTGTTGATATCCAATTTCAATGCGACGTCACCAACTTTACCATGAGTCCTTATTTTCATGTAACGAACGATTTCTAGTGTTGCCATTGCATTGTCAAGTATGGACATATTTGACACAAAAGTTGATTGGTTATCAGATAAACATTTATGTAGAACATGTTTTAATCTGTTTGCAAAAAACATTGCCATAATCTTATAAATAAAATTACAAAGAGTTATAGGCTTCTAATCTTTCATGACTGGGAAATAAACGAGTCATAAGCCAAGCACAACATTCTTAAAAAATTTAATTACCACACAAAGACCAAAAGTGATGATGAAATTATGAGTTCAAACCATCAGGCATCGAACACTTATATACATCTATAGAAAAAAATAGTTTCTTTGAATTCTTCTATTAAAAAAAGGAGCAAACCAACTTATCATTACCTTCTGTATCAATAACATGTGAAAGAACATTCAAAATAGGAGCATAAACGCTTTGTGTGTTTTGATAAAGAGTATTAAAATAGTCTTTAGCAACATGACATAACTCACTATGTTCGATGGGTCGATTCCCATTGTCATCCTCAATAAAAAAAAAAATTGATTTAGCTTGCATCTAGTATTTAGGACGTGGCAGCCACATGAAAAAAATATAGTATTTAGGCCCCCTTCCCTCAACCAGAATGATTTAGCTTGTTGTCATAAAAAGTGTATTCTTTAACTAGCAGTGCAGTCATTTGCTTCCTCAAATAAGAAAATATTTTCGCATTTGTGTTGTTGCCCAACTAAAGCTCTCTTTCCAAGGCTTTTCAACATTGTGCAATTTCTTGACGAAACTTATGAGAGTTGGTTCTACCCCAAGGCGCCATATAATTGGCTTCAATTTCTAGTTTAGCAAGAAGATCCGAATGAGAGTTAGAAATCCCATGTGATCGAACAAAATCATCAAATTCAGGTTTAAGTAACCATGCATTTGTGAATTTAAATGTATGAGAAGTAGAACGAGTTGGTCTTCTTCCTACTTGTCGCAATAACAAATGGTAAAGATCTAAAACCTGAGCTACTAGATTTTCAAGATTTGCATTGGGAAAATTTTGATGCCACAAAGAATTAGCCAAAGCATGATCCAGTTGTTCCTCCACGACTCATTCAATTCCCAAACTCTTAAACCACGTAAAAGGGTAACCATCCTATTACACAACAGTTAACTCAGAGTCGAATACTACTTGTCCGAAACCATTTATTAACCATTGCATTCAATCCACTATGCCCTTTTTATCTTATAAAGGCAAGATGTCATTAAAATCCCTAATTATGCACCAAGGTAAATTAGAAACATGTGTAAGGGTACATAACATAGTCCAAGCATCTCTTCAACGACAACTCTCAAGATAGTTGTAATACCCTGTCAACCGCCATTGCCCAACCATACTTTCCACCGCCTCAAAATCAATATGATTGATTGAAAAACCAGTAATAACGCAAGGAAAATACGAGCCCAAAAACATGGTTATGCCTCCCCCTCGACCTTCTCTATTAGTAGAAAAACAAAAATCATAACCAAGCAAAACTCATAATTATTCAATTTTATTTAAGTTCACCAGAGTCTTATACAAAAATATAATGTTCGGATTATAATTCCGAACAAGGTATTTTAAAATTGGAACTGCTCTCAGGTTACCTAAACCTCGACAATTCCAACTATAATACTCATTTCTCTTGACAAGTCTGGTTAACATTACCCGCCATTACAACCTTTTTTTGAAAAAGAGGATTTGAATACATATGAATTTCATGGTTAACCCCATCAGCTTCTACATAAAACTCGCCCGCAATCATCATTATATCTTCATTTATAACCAAACTTGCATGTCCAACTTCATCAGAATTAATAGTTTCATCAATTCAAACTCTTTTCTTGGGTACAATGCTTCCTTCATTGGTTTCCACAAGTCCCATCTTAACAATTTGTAAAGAATTTTCAAACAACTTCCCTACAATAGGTTGCCCATAAGTGTTGGATGAACTTGACAGTAGCACATGCTCATAGTTTCAATACATCACAACCTGTCTTTGACCCTCAATGCCTTGATCTTGACCAGTAAGCTTACGTGGCATAATCATGCTTATACCAGAACCTGTAGTGCTGATCGTAAGGGTTGACCGTATAATTTTTACCTGTGGCATTGCAACTATATTTTGGACACCAGAAGAACTCGAATCTACATCAGTTCGGTCAATAACCAAGTTGTTATTATTAGTGGATTGTTGAGGCTCCTTGTTCACCTCCTTGAGCCACTTATTGCCACATCCCCTATTTTCCTTCTTTAAATCTGGTTTGAGGAAGTTTCCCCAATTGCAGGCACTGATATCATTTCTCATCTATATGTTTTTTTTTTCCGCAAAAATTGCCTATGTGGCCCAAGATACCACACAAAAATAAAAAGTTCCAAGTCTCTTATACTTGAAATTGAGAGTAAAGAAGTCACCATTTACCGCTATAAGCGTCAACTCCTTTTTTAAGGAGTTTGTTGTGTCGATCACAACACGAATTCGTATGTAAGCTCTCCAAGGACCCCAACCATTTGAATCATCAAAAGCAAGATACTTGCCAATATAGTCCCCAACATTGATTTCAACTTATTCCTTCATATATTCTAAAGGGATATTGAAAACATGAACCCACATTTCAATAGTATCAAGTATTTTGCTCACCAACATATGGTTATAAAAAAACCAAAGTCCATCTTGGATCACCCTTGCAATATCCAAATGATAAAAAAAATTAGAACAAAATTATGTTGTCATCAAGAGACGAGATGGTAACTCCTTTCATTGGAAGCAAAAGTCATTACCCATTCAAATATTGACCTTATAAAATGTAAATAACAAAAGTAAAAAAAAAAAATTAGTAGTTTTCTTTTTTTGTAACCAAAGTTTTAGTAGTTGGTTTGTTAAGGGAAAGAAAAATTGTTAGGAGCAAGAATCAAATTATAGTCTTTCTTCTTATTGTTTCATCAACATTATAAATCATACTACTAAACTACTTTTAGATACATATATCAGGCTAGTTCGGTTTTTGTTTTAGTGATTATGATGACAAATCTATTTTCTTAGTTAATTCTAAATATATTTTAGTTTTCAATTTTTAAATAAATATTATTTTTAAAATAATAAAAAATATTACTCTCATATATATTTTGTGCGCATTGCACAAGTTTAAGATCAGTCTTAGTCTAAATGTATACATTTAGAAAAACTATTAAATTTGTGCAGTTCAGGTGTGTGTTTTAACCTTCGTTTCTTATAAAAATAAATTATAGTAATTTAAAGTTCAAATAAGAAATAAGTAAAGTGTAATCAAATAGTACAATTTGTTCTTAACTAAAGTTCATTAATTACTTAAATTCAACCACAAGTGCGAGCTTTAAGATAATTTTTAGAGCTCAAATGTGTATTGTAGAAAATAATATTAAAATGCATTTTTTTTCTCCCAAGGATGTGATTTTGGCTCCTCTAGTTTGAAATTTGTATTTTCAACTCCTTAACTTTAGTGTCTTTTACAAATAGTTGCTCCTTGATGTTGAATTAGTTAACGTGACGTTATTATTATTATTATTTTTTTTTATGATTATGTGAAATATGAACATTAATTTTTTTTTTTTTTTTTTTTAAATTTCCATCTCACTTAATTTTTGTCTTAAAATTGGTAACTCTTTTTTATTTATTTAATATTGTTACTTCATTTTTAATTTTTTTTTCATAAAAAAATTGTCAAGTGTTCTATTTTTAAAAAAGTTTAAAGACTTAAATGTAATTTTAATCCTTTATCTTTAACTTAATATTTGTTTTGGGCTTTTATATATATAAATTCATTTGATCATTTATCTTTTATTTAATACTCGTTTCACTCTTGTATCTTTCATAAAATTATACAAGTTTGTTATTTTATTAAAGACTAAAATGAATATTAAGTAACAGATAAATGAATAAAACGAATAAAAAAAAGACAAAGAACTAAAACGAATAAAAAAAGATAAAGGACCATAATGAATATTAGGTAAAAATTAAATGACTAAAATAAATATTAGATAAAAGATAAATGACCAAAATTATATTTTAGCTAAATTTAAAAAATGAAGTGACAATATTATAAAAATAAGTTGACAATTTTTTAAAAGTAAAATAAATGAGGCTGACAATTTTTTGTTTAAGTAAGATGTATATTTCATGCAATCATAAAAAAATATAACAGTCACATCAAAGTTAACTGAATCAAAATCAATTAAGATATCTATTTGCAAAATAAATAAAACTAATAAATTAGAATTAAAATTTTTAAATTAAAGGATTAAAATCGTTAAATTTTAAAATATGGAGGTAAAAAATGTAGTGTATTTTAGGGAGAAAAAAAAAAGCAGTAATAGAAAAGCAGATTACCCATGCTGCTAATGTGATTTGGGCCTAGTCAGCCCACAGAAATTCAAAGCCTAAAGGCCTAACATTTATGGAGATAGAGGACTAGGTTTCTTTTAGAATAATTTATAGCGAAAATAATTTCACATTAAGAGCTCAATTGTTTGATTATATTTTTCTGAATATTTCCTAAAATTAAGTTATAAACTAATTTAGTCAAAAAAAAATTAAGAAAAAGAAAATGTCAACAAAATTATTGATCTTTAAAACTAATTGACGGGAGATTGATAGAGCAGAGAAAGAGAAAGAAAATATTTAAGTAACATGTATCAACCTATACACAAACACATGCTATTGCTAATATATAATGGTAAACATGAGTTCATATTATTGTTACTTGAATTTTGTACATTATTTTTTAGTCACATGTTCTTGCATAGCATTTCAAATATCTTCATTATATTATGTTTTATACACATTTTTAATACTTTTTCTGTACATATTATAAATTTAAATATTTACAATGAATTTTATTTTAAATTTATATCAGTTTCATTTTTATGTAATCTATTTTTTTTTCAAAAAATAAAAATTGAATTAAAAAATAGTTATTAAAGAAGAGTTATTCAAAGTAAAAAATGTATCAAGAACAAAAGAAGAAAAAAAAATAGATACAATAGGAAAAGTTAGTGCAACAATGGCCACCATACACGCCACCAAGATACATGAATGAAACCTTGATGATATCCACCATTTGTGAGTAATATTCTCCACAGTTTCATTAAACACACAATCATTATGACTCTTTCACATGATACATATGTATCACAAAAGAAAAAATTTTGAAATTGAAGAATATGATCATTTGTTGAACAAATATATATATATATATATATATATATAAAAATTGATGTCTTACGATTTTTATATATATATATATCATATTTTGAACTCTGAACCAAAATAAAATTTCAGATTAAATTTGATCAAAGGTCTAGCATTGAAAAAATAAATATTGTGGTAATATCTTTATTACATCTTAAGACTTAAACATAAAATATCATGATAAACTGACGTTAGTCACATAAAACCAATTTATTTTTAGTGTTAAATATATTATTCACGAATTTTTACAAAAATAAAAATACTTTGAAAGATATCAATCTATTTCAAATTGTCACATAGAAGTATAAATTTACACTTGCAATATATTTAGATAGGATTCACGTATAGATAAAATTAAAAACAGAAACATTTAAGAATAAAGTCTTAAAAAATAAAATATTACTAATTAAAAAATGTGTATGTATATGGATGGATGATACATCATATACCAAGAAATATAATAAAAAGGATACATCATATTTTACAAAACAATCAAAGAATTTTAAGTCGCCTCAGAAGTGGGAAAAGAAGGGAGGTGCAAATAACTTACAATAATTTGGTACATTAATTAACAATATAACGTTGCACCAAAGTCCCAGCTCAAATATTAATTTCCATAGCAGAATTAGTCATCGGATATTATAACCTTTTCAAAATTTGTGTATGCAAATAATTACACTGGTTGACATAAAAAGCATTTATTAATGTCACCCTAAACTTTCTGATTAGTTGACATAAAAAGCATTTATTCATGTCACCCTAAACTTTATACTAGTCAATCGTAAGGCACACTTCAATTAAAAATGTCTAAGAAAATACAATTTCTAGCTAGTTGCTTCCCAGTGCTACCAACCTAAATCCAAGATGGATCCAGAAAATTCAATTAGTGGGACAATGTCATTTATTTGTAATTATCAATTAAAAAAAATATAAATATGTAAGTATAAAATAATGATATCATTATTCATAAAATTTAATCTACTTCATAAATGTCGATATTGTTAACTGAATGTTAATTATATCTCAAATTCGAACTCGGAACCATATTGTGTGAATACATGTTTTTTTTACCGTTTCATCTATGGACAAAAAAATGATGACATCATTATTGTTAAACAAATATATTGAGTGAATGCTCATTTTAGATAGAGATTAAGTTGACCCAGTTTTTTTTAGAGACGGAAAGTTACTTTTATATTTTTCAGTGACTAAATTGGGTTTTTTAATTTTTCTCATATTCTACTATTTTTTTATGTTTAATTGTAATTTTAGTTCTCTATTTTTTACTAATTCACGAAATTGCTCTCCTTATTTTAAAAGTGACAGTTTTAACTTCTATCAGATTTTGAAACTAAAAAATAATGATGTAACATGTTTTAATAATATGTCATATGATACAATGATGTCAAATGATTAACACTCATAAAATTGGAATAAAATATCCTAAAAACTTAACTTTCAACTTTATAAGTATTTTGTATTTGAAATTTAAATAAGGACATATGAATAATTAATGCATCTTGATGCTTCTATATCATTCGAGAACTATAATTTTTTTCTAAATATATATTTTCATTGTAACTTTTAAATTCAACATTCATACATAATAAAAAATGTTACTCAAAATCTTTATAATTTGTTTTAAACTTTTTTTGACATCAATATCAATAATTGTTATAATTTGTAACAATAGTACTCTCGTTAGTCTTAATTATAAAAATTAAAAAACATCAATATCAAATAAATTTATTTATTATCATCTTTTAAATATTTTTACAAATGTATCATTCATAAAAAAGTATAAGACTATTAATATTTAAAAATAAATAATTATTTAAATAATGAATACATCTTAAAAATCTTAATATTTTTTATAAATGAGAAAAAAGAAATTTGCAAATTTTTTCTCATAATTAGAACTCGAGGGGCAGCAATATTTTCACAAAAAATTGTATTAAGTTTTCCTTTAGTGGCCTCTGTGGAGACAACTCAATATTTGAAGTGGGGACAAAGCATTAAATTATCAAATTACTCGTTGCAAATTAATTTAACTTCTGGGGTCAAATGCCCCCAATTAGAGAAAATTCTAAAGTGAAGTAGTATTTCTGGAGACCAATGTTTAACCTTTTTGCATTTGCTAAATCATAAGAAATCAAAGTATCCTGCTCCTCTTTTATATGTTTATTATAAATTTATCTAGTCATCGTTTTTTATTAATAATATTTTGATAAATCACTTATTCGTTGTTATTTCAAATACTAATAATAATAAATAATACTTTTTAAACAATTTAACGGTTTTTTTGTCTTTATAATTGAAACAATGACTTATTAATGATATCAATCTAAAAGAAAAAATATATATATTCGTTTTTCTTTATTTTTACATTGTTTTAGTCGTTTTTTTATTTATAAACTAAAAGAGAATTGTTTAAACAGTATTGTAGATCTTCGTGAAAATTTTGAATTCAAAAACTTAAAAAAGCAACAAAAAATTAAAGCCTTTAATAAATGAGCAACTAAATTTTGCCTCATACAAAAGAATTCAATTAAATATCAATATGGTAAAGAAAAGGTTATATATAAATACATGAACCTAGCTCTACACATATCTAAAACAAACATTTGAATTAATCAAGTCAACCCCTATACCAATATTCAAAAGGTTGATTTCATTTTTGAATGGCAACCTTGTCTAGTTTTGTTCCTAATATAGTCTTTGTTCTTGTTTTAATTTTAGTACTAGGCATTATTGTCCCTAGAGTTGAAGCTAGGCCAAGAGCATTCTTTGTATTTGGAGATTCTCTTGTTGACAATGGAAATAACAACTATTTGCATACAAATGCACGTGCTGATTCCCCTCCTTATGGAATTGATTATCCAACTCATAGACCAACTGGTCGTTTCTCTAATGGTTTCAACATTGCTGATCTTATCAGCTAAGTTTCTATATATTTTTAATATGTTTTTTTTATATTTGTAAATATATCATTTTTTATTTTTCACATATATATGTAACTTTTTTTAAGCAGACTAATAACTTAATTCACATAACTTAAGTGTGGAGAATTCAAAGAACTTGAATTTCTACATATCAATTCTAGTTATCAATGAATTGTATTTACAGAACATTTATGTGACATTTTTTCAATACTTACAAATATTGTGATTTAATTTTGAAAAAATCTGTTAATATTTAAATTAATCGGTGTAATATGTATATAATATTCATTTTAGTTCTTATATAACTCATATGGGATGAACTAAAATCAAATATTATATATATTATATAGACATAATTGTTTTTGCGGTCCTTTAAGTTAATTTTAGATAACACTTCAGTCTTTTATTTTTATTTTTATTTTTATTTTTCGATTTGGTCCTTTATTTAATTTTATTACAAAAAATAAAAAATATAAAGAATGAAAATATGAGTTTATATGAAGATTTGAGTTATAAATTTGATAAAATTTGCATTATATTAAAGATGATAATTAATTTTATGAGTTTTGTTTGAAAATTTTGATAAATTTTTGTAAAAAAAAGATAACATTGTTATTATTTTAAAACATAAAAGATCAAATTGTTTACTTAAAATTAAATAAAGGATCAAATTGGAAAAAAATAAAGGACTCAAGTGTTATCTGAAATTAAGTTAAGGGACCGCATGAGTAATTATGCCTCTTATATATGGTTCAATTTCGACTTTAATAAATGTTTTTAAGGCTAAAATGAAATGAAAAAAACCAAAAGAAAAAAAATTATTTGTAAAGATGGATTTCTTTTACATAAGTTATAAAAAGATTAAAAACAAAAAATAGACCAAATACTCCAAATAACATCAAATATATTTATAATTGCTAATAGTAGAAAGAACATATCTATAACAAGCTATGTTGATTCAGGTCAGAGAATTGGTGCTAAGTCTACATTACCATATTTGAGTCCACAATTAAAAGGATACAATCTTCTAATTGGTGCCAATTTTGCTTCAGCTGGAATTGGAATTCTTAATGATACTGGAGCTCAGTTTGTAAGTAGTTAAATCACTAGACTACTTTCTTTTCTACCTATGCTACACATATTTGGATAACATAAAGTGTTCGATTAAGATCGAACGGTCCAAATTTTAAAATATATTTTTGATTTTTTAAAAAACAAAAATTCTAATCTTAAAACTTAAATTATATCATCTTTGATTGAACAATCGATAAAGTGTGACTTTGTACAGTCACTGAATCATGACTACGCAGGAACTCGATCCATATTACTCATAATATGCATATTCAAATAGTAGTACTCAAATAATAAAATTTGTGGGTCAATTATGTTGTCTAGTGACAACTACATGATAATACTATATAAAACATTTTACAATACATTTCTATTCTTCTCTCAACCACTCCGACTCATAGTATATCTACAATCTTTAAAATAAATATGTAAACTACATATCATAATACTTTAAGTATACGTGAGAAAGAAAAAAAAGAAGACCAAAAATAAACTTAAGTGTTTGAATCTTGTGTATCTTGTAATGAAGAATTACGGTCACTTTTGATCTCTATGAAGTACAAATATTGACACAAATATCGAACACGATACTGACATATCGACACCGATAATAATTTTAAAAAATAAATTAATTGAACGTAATCAAAGTCTTAGTATCGTATCGGTGTCAGACACAAGACACAGACACGTGTCGAACACCGCGACACGACTTCGATCAGAATTGTCAATAGTAAAGTTTTCTCCCTCTTCCTTTAACATTCTTAGCAACATAAGTATGTACTTTTTCAAGATTTTTCAATCAATTCAACCAAATTTCAGATTACTTTGATCTAGAATAGACTATGATGCTATTTTAAAATTTGAATTATACTAATTCAATTTCACAATGATAGAATCAAGAGTTCCCTCCTATAATAATATAATTCATTCCTTTGACTCCAAAATAAGCAGAAAAGCAAATTTAACATAACACTCATACATTAACAGATAGCTATGCTAATGCAAACCTTAATCTTTTGCAGATGAATGTGACAAGAATGCATACACAACTAGATTACTTCAAAGCGTATCAACGGCGAATGACGGCTCTAATCGGCGCGACGCGGACTAAAAGACTTGTAAATCAAGCATTGTTTCTGATGACAGTTGGAGGCAATGATTTTGTAAACAATTATTACCTTGTTCCTTCATCTGCAAGGTCTCGCCAATATTCATTACCACAGTATGTCAAGTTGCTTATCTGTGAGTATAGAAAGCACTTGCAGGTAAAATTATACATACAATATTTTTTATTTTTGGTAAATATATTTATTTTTTCTTTTAGTCCATGTAAATTTTTTGTCTTTGTATTCTTTATTTTGTTTTTTTTGTCATTATTACAATGTTTTAGTCTTTCGAAAAAATCTCATATTGAAATTGTTTTCTGCAAAATGTGGTATATTTATAAAGATAAATAACAAAAATTAATTGCAGAGACTGAAAACAAAAAATATATAATTGTAGGGATAAAAATATATTATTAAATTTTATTTATTTTTAGCTAAAATAATTATAATCCTTATTGCAGAGGCTATATAATCTCGGTGCTCGGCGAGTTCTTGTGACAGGGTCAGGACCATTGGGTTGCGCCCCTGCAGAACTCGCTGGACATGGTAGAAATGGACATTGTTCTCCTAAACTACAACTTGGTGCAGCATTGTACAATCCTCAACTAGTAAAAATGTTGCAAGGACTCAATAGGAAACTTGGCAGGGACATTTTCATTGCTGCAAATACAGCACAAATGCACAAAGACTTTGTTACTCATCCAAGAGCTTATGGTACTAACATTTTATATTATATAAAGTCTTGATCTCATATTGTGTGTCTTGTTTTGAATATTTATTTGCATATCAAAGTAGTATTAATTGCATTTTTCCAATAATACCCTTATTTGTAAATTGTATTCCATCTACAATATATTAATTAGAAGTTCCACCTAAGTAACTCCTATTAAAATTAATAATATGATATACAAATATAAATCCTGAACATGATATTGACACAGTTAGCATTAGAGCTGTAAAAAAAGTTCTCAACTACAAGGCTCTTTTAATTTTTTATTTATTAAACCTTTAATATTAGGCTCTCTATCAAAATAATTTTTTTAAAATCTCGACCCATTATTTCATGGGGCTTAAGGGAGGCGCTCTGGGGGATTATAGACCCCACAATATTTTGTTAATTTTGAGATTTTTTTCTTGAAAATCTTTCGAAATTTATTTTATTCGGAAAAAATTAAAAAATATATTTGTTTCTCAAAAAATTGTAAGAAAAATAAAAAAAATTGTAAATCATTTTTTATCAAAAAAAAAATCAAAAATTTTTTATAGAAAAAAATAAAAAAAAATTTATAGGTGAAAAATCGAAAAACTTTATTTCTTGAAAAATAAAATCGATTCTTTTTTTTAAAAAGTGGGCCTATAGGCCCACTAAATTCACAAAATTTTAGGGGGCTTTTAGTGTGGCGGATTTTGTTTTTTGGAGCCTTTTAAATTATAAATTTTTTGCTCCCTCCAACATGTGAGCCGATACCAATAATTATGGGGCTTGTCAGATTAACAACTCTAATTAGCATTGATAACAAATTGAAAAAATAAAAATAATTAAATATAATTATATTTGTCGTTAGTATAGTAGTGTCATACACTAATATATGTTGAATAGAAAATACATCTTTAATTTAAAGTGTCAAATACACGTGACATTAATTAAATTGAGTTATCAATTAACAGCAAATATATGTATGTATGGTGTTAAAATACTAACATTTAAATTTTATTGTTGATTTAATTTTGTAGGATTTGTTACATCAAAAGTAGCTTGTTGTGGGCAAGGACCCTACAATGGTGTTGGAGTGTGCAGAACATTCTCCAACTTATGCCCAAATAGAAACTTGTATGCATTTTGGGATCAATTTCATCCATCTGAAAAGGCAAATAGAATAATTGTGCATCGAATTATGTCAGGTTCAACAAGATACATGAAGCCAATGAACCTAAGCACCATTCTTGCCTTGGATGCTACCACATGAATTAAAAGTGGGGCGACCACAATTTCATTAATAGACAAATGTTAATGATTAATTGTTAAAGAAGAAAAATTTGTTAATAATAGAGATGAAATTTTGCACTATATTTTCGGTGTCTCAACTAATACCGGTCAATGGTCTATTAATTGTAATTGAATTTGTTAGTAATTTTGTGCGGGATAAAAATGTTTTTATATACTTTTCAAATAATCTACCAGTGACTCAAGGATGTTTCCATATAATTACAAAATAGGATTCAATTAGTTTGTTGTATCTATCTGCTTTGTGATGTATTATTTCTTTGGTACCACTACCATAGCTCAAAGAAAGTCCAACAAGAGCAAAACCAATGTTAACTATAATACAAACTTAATAATATTAATATATATCAATTGAACTAAGATAAGGAATATCACTCATCATCGAAGTTACTTTAGATGGTGGAATTTTTTTCTTTTTAGAAGAAAAATGTGACTTCCTCTTTCTATCAGAAAATAAACCAGCATCCATTGAAAAGAGAGTTTGAAAGGCGGAGAAAGAAACATGAGCACAACTAGAAAAACAGAGATGAAGGGAGAAGTTGTGATTTGAAAGAGGAAGAAATAAAATTTTGAAAACAAATTATTAAAATAACTTAAGATTAAAAACAAAAAAATTTAAAGTAAAAAAAATAAAAAAATAAAAAGCTAAAGATTATAGAGTAAACAAAAATTATAAAATAAAACCAAGAAAATATTTATCAAAGATATCCAACCACATAACAAAATAAAGAATGAAATACATGTGTATTTACCTTAAACAATAATACTAATACAAAGTAGAAGATACTGAATTTAGAGTGATCTATACATATATTATTAAGATATAATTGCTCATGCGGTCCGTTAATTTAATTTCAAATAACACTTGAATTTTTTATTTTTTTTCTTTTCAATTTGGTCTTTTATTTCATTTTAATTAAACAATTTGATTTTTTATGTTTTAAAATGTTAACAATGTTATCTTTTTTTTTTTACAAAAATTTATCAAAATTTTTAAACAAAACTTATAAAATTAATTATCATCTTCAATATAATGCAAATTTCATCAAATTTATAATTCAAATCTTCAAATAAACTCATATTTTTATTCTTTATATTTTTGAATTTTTGTAATAAAATTACATAAATAATCAAATCAAAAAAGAAAAAAAATAAAGAATTGAAGTATTATCTAAAATTAAATTAAGGAACCATAGGTGCAATTGTGTCTAATATTAATTAGAGAGTATCATTTAAAAAATATATTTTACATTTAATTTTGGAACAACTTTTTTTATAAATAGATCTTTTGTTGAGTATAAGGAGTTCATTTTTTTATACAATCACACTTTCAATATATTTTTGTATTGGTCTAAATAATATAACTTTGTGTATGTCATATTACTTTTATATGTAATTCTTTCATTATATTAATGACTAACTAAAGTTTTATTCTTATTATCACATTAATAATTATTTACACTAAAATGATATACAAAATAACCACAAAATAAACCATTTCTACCTATATTTATGAATTTCATTTGTTTTCAATGGCAATGTAATAATAATAAGGTTCCGCGATCCTTTACTTTAATTTCAGTTAACGTTTTAGTCTTTTATTTTATTTTCTTTAATTTGGTCATTTATTTTATTTTTACGTGACAATTTGATTTTTTATGTTTTAAAATATCAACAATGTTATCCTTTTTTTTTAATCAAAATTCATCAAAATTTTCAAATAAAAACCATAAAATTAATAATCATCTTTAATATAATGCAAATTTCATCAAATGCGTAACTCAAATATTTAAATAAACTCATATTTTCATCTCCAATAGCATCAAACTCATCTAATAAAAAATGAAAATATGAGTTTATTTAAAGATTTAAGTTATGAATTTGATGAAATTTACATTATATTAAAGATGATAATTAATTTTATGGGGTTTGTTAGAAAATTTTGATGAATTTTTTGAATTTTTATAAAAAAAATGATAACATTGTTGACATTTTAAAACATAAAAGATCAAATTATCACTTAAAATTAAAATAAAGGACCAAATCGGAAAGAAAAAAAAAAAGATAAATGACTAAAACGCGAAATTAAGTTAAGGGTAATAACAACAATAATAATAATAATAAATAATAAATAATAATAATAGAATTGTAAAAAAAATATTTAATTTTAATTATAACTACTCTAAGTCTCACGATGAGTATCGTTTAAAATTTTTATACATGTATTAGAAATCTAATAATTAAAAGAAATAGAAAAGTTATTTTTATCAAACTATTTATTTTAACTATTGATAGATTTTCACTATTATCAATACAAAGTATAATAATGTTTAAAAGTTATTTTTATAATAATCATTGAAAGGTAGAATAGGAAAACAATAATAATTAAAATTACATTGAAAATTTTAATTCTTCATTTTTATAATTTTTAGACAATCTTTTTTTGTTAAAATGACATTTGTTATGAGATGGATGAAGTACATTTTGATATCATACCTGCAAATAATTATGATTTGTTAATAATATTGTTCAACTTTTTTTCCATATTGTATTAAATGTAATATTTATTTTTTTAGTCAATATTAAATTTAATATTTGTATTCATGTAGTAATAATTATACTTCATAAAATTGTTGACATTGTAATATATATTATAACAATTAGGGGAAATGCATTAACCTCCTTTGAAATCTTTTTAAATGACAATTACATCCTTCTAGTTTTCAAAATTTACTTTTCCATGCATTCACTAAAAAAAATTATGTGAAACATGTTTTTTTTCGAATACTTATATTTTTATATGTCATTCACTAAAAATGCACTAGAATGTACACTTGAGTTGTTTAATTAAGAACAAAATTAAATTAAGTAATTGAACTCAAATGATTAATAAACTTCACTTAAAAGTTAATCCCTCGAATTTGGAAAACCCGAATTCAAAATTTAACTGAAACAATTCTAAATCATACTTTATTTATCTGTTGGCCTATCTCTGGAGTACGAGGGTCACATTCCCTCGAAAACTAGAAAGTTAAATAAATAAAAACTAGAAACAAAATTATACATTTCAAATTGCAGATGTATGAATGTACTTGTACATCTACAAATTAAAGTAAAAATTGTAATTAAGTTGTATAGTCAACAACAAAGAAAATACGTAAGTGTTACAAAAAAAAATATTTGATATAGTTTTTTTTAATAGATATAAAAAAATGAGATATTTTTATCTTCTTTTTATGACACATGAGTTTTTTTATGTATAAAAGTAAATTTAAATATATATTTAATCTCTATAAATATATAATTTTTTTTAATTCCAATAAAAACATTTTTTTCGTCCTTCCAAGTATAACCATTGAGCCCAAATTTATATTTAAATCTTAAAAATATTTAAACATTTGATGGACCGACTTTGATTTGCCATCCACTTTCAATACATATTTCCATATATAGTATATACATGTTAATTAAATAATCTACCATTAAAACTTTATATAGAGTCATGTACTTCATGTATAATTTAGAATCATGTTATACTTGGAGGGTTAAAACTCTAATTGCTAAATAATGTGTTTTTAGAATCATGTAATACTTAGACCAAATATATATTAAAACCCAAACAATGTAAACTTTTTTTTTAACATAAAAAATTAGATTTAAACAAAAATTTAAGTAAAAAATCTTTCGTTATTTTTCCTAATTTTATTAATATATGATAGGAAACAAATAATATGAGAATGTAATAACATTTCATACTTTATATGACTACTTCCTTAATTCTCATGCTTTAATATTAACTTTTTCATAAAAAAAATATTAAATTTTAGAAAATGTTATTTTTGCAAAATGTATATAAAATTAGCATAAAAGTCTTGTGTAGGTTAAATAAATCAATAATTTAGCATAACTTAGTATCCTCTTCAATATTTTTTAAAGAAAAACAGAAGTAGAATTTGTTTGTGTTTATCTTTCTTCTATGTCGTCTTTCATATATTTTTTTAGAAATCTCTCTATCTATATAGAGAATCTGAACTTGTTTAACATCATGTGACTGTAATTCAATCTATTACAATGACTAAATCTGTATTAAGCACGTCAAAATTTTGTTTACTAAAAAATACCTAATATTAACTTGGTCCTAACATTATTCTCACACTATAAATATTTGTAAAATTATTAGAATTGAGGTCCGTGATTCAAAATATTCGACTGTACATACTAATCTATCGAGTGAGATATGATCAAATGGAAGCAAAACTCTTTCCTCAAGAGTTACTTTATCTAATTTGTTAAATATTTATAAAAAAAATAAATGCTACAACCTCATAACAAAAAACCTTAGTCAAAGACAAAAAATATCCATAATATATGATGATTGCATCCACCTCAAATGTTTGCTCATTAGTGCAAAAAAACACTACCAGAATTACGTTTCTGATAGTGTTTTTCATCCAATTTACTATCGAAAGGTAGGTAGATTCTGGTAAGTGTCTTTGTTTTTTGGGGGTGGTAATAGCATCTGCCATGAAATATTCATAGAAGTGTCACCTATTCACAGCTTGGTTCCCCAACATGGTAGCTGATTGTGCAAGTTTATATATCTTACTGAAATTACACTCAGCAATTGCCTCTTTATCAAATATTGCATCTGACAAAACAACTGACGACGCTCCTCGCGTAATATATTCCACGATAGAATCTACAAAAAATTAGTATAATACTTTTAGCTTAATCTGCTAATTAAAATGCATATTTGTGTTTGTATTACATGTATGAGCGAGTTTATTTCATAATAATAAACAACAATTTTTGATAACAAAATAGTTAAATAAGACTAATGTTGAGAATGAAAAACACTTCATCCGGTCTTTATTATAAGCAAACGTAACTAACTTCACACATATTTAAAAATTTACTTGAGCACAATTAAGTGTCTTGATCTCATATAAAAATAAGTGCAATCTCAAAAGTGTCATTCGAAAATAAAACTTATATGAATTGAAGGGTATTTAAAGAACGATGTCATTAAATAGAGTTAAATTTGTTTATATTTGAAACCACTGAATATGAATACAATTTTGCTTATATTCGAGATTTGAGGAAGTAATTCCAAAATATATAATACCAATATATTGAAATAAATTTCTCCTATTGTATGATAGATGGTATCAGAATTCAGAACTAACCTATTGTTATTCCCTGAGAAGCAACCATAGAAACATGAGGAAAAGGTTTCTTCAGTGCTTCTATGTATTGAAATCCTCCAAGTGCAGAAACTGGATAAATCTATCACATATAAAACTAAGTTAAAACATATAATGCACTCAATCTTAGTGTATAAATAAATCAGATACAGAGAGTAAAAGGTACAATAGGATGATAAATAAATCTTTTCACAAAGTTATCAAAAGCATGGTTATCAGGATCTTACGATACATAAGAGTTATATCTCAATTCGATACAAAAGCATGGTAATGTTCCAAATGAAGCAGATTTATAGAATGAAAAATTGAAGAAATATGCAAAAAGTAATGCATGTCTGTCAAATGAGCATCAAAAGGCTTATTATACCTTGACCATTTTAGCACCTGCATCATATGCAGACAATATCTACATTGCAAACAATGAACATTAATCAGAGGTCAAATGCATGCTAGAATAAAATGCAATGAATATAACATTTATAGCAAGTTCTACAATGGACCGGTACCTGAAAATTGGTCAAAACACCAATAGTTGACGCCACCCTCTAGAAGTAGTAGCTTACAGTCACATTTGTCCTCACGAATGAGACGGTTACCAGATTGATGTCGGTTTGACTAAAATAAGGCCAAAAAAATACAAATTGAGTTTTTAGGTGCGCATATATGTTTTATCTTGTGTTGGCAAAACTATCATCGATCAGGTCACACTCTCAGACGTTACAGTAGGAGGACCATGAATTCTACTTCTCAGGGCCGACTTCATCTATCAGAGTAGTCCACCATAGAACTTGCCACATTTAGATTGCAAGAATAAATAATGAAATCTGTTTACAGCTTGAACCAAAAAGTTGACACTTACTTCAGTTGGAGTCATTGCACCTGGAATATATAAAACTTCACGACCTTGAACATAATCCATAATATCCTGATAGACAAAGTTTAAAAAAAAAACTGCATATTGGTAACACATCCTAGTATGTCCTTAAATAATGAAATTCCATATGAAACATGGCAGTCAATTATCTCAAAAGCCAATTCCAAGTTTCAGCAACGATAATTAAAGGAAAAATAATACAACAATAACAATTCAAACTATGTGATTCCGCACAAGCATGCATTATTTGACATTTAGAAAATGTAAATAAAATTTCAAACCTTAACATTTGCAGGACTCATTAAAAATTTAGCTCCTGCATTAATTGCAGTTTTTGCATCCTCAATCCTGAGAACAGTTCCAACCTAAGGGCAGATATCTGTTGAGTTCAGACAATCGTTGAAAAGAAACATAATTTTTTTTAAGTGTAAAAATGATTGAGACTTGATTATGTATATGTTACAAAGACAACAACGACGACAACAAGTGTTATTGATGGTGGAAAGCCAAAAATCCGCCATTTTTTGCTATGTCATAAAATGCCATGGCGCAGCCATCCTTCACAAATTGGCGACCGGCGTAATGATATTTTCTCCATATTAATAAACTTTGGTTTGGTTCATGTGATATAACATATATAGTTGTTGACACGTTTGAGAAATTTAAAACAAACTAAATGGATGAAAGCAAACCCCTAGAGCCATTCTAGGATGATCCTTCACCAGCTGCTGTAGAACCTACACAAACCCGAAGCATATTATGAAATTTAAACCAAAAAACAAGGAAAGTGAGGAAGCAAAAAAGGTTAGGAAAACAACCTCAAACACACCTGGGGTAGACATCACAATCTCCAACTACATGTAAAGAGAACAAAAATAGTGTGAACCATATCATTAAAATATAGAATTTGTTCCATTCCCAAATTTTATTCGGCTTTGGCAATTTTATATTTATATTTTGAAATTCAAACAAAAGACCTATGAAACACTCACATAAACATGGACACCAGACATAATGTTAATAGACACTAGACATGATATTGACACTAACACCGGACATCGGAAGTAATTTAAGAAATGGAAGTGATTGAATGTGACCACATGTGTCGGTGATGTGTGGGTGTCAAACACCAACATGTTTTAGACACCGAACGTGCCTTCAATCTGAGATGTCATGTCGTTGCTACTTGCTACATAGCAAAAGAAGTAATTCATATATTTTAAAATGCCAAAAGGTTGAGTAACTTTGTTTCTTGAGGGTCTAATAGCATCTGAAGCGATTCGACTATCAGGATTACACAAAACTGACCCATGTAAATGCCCTTGAATTTTCTTTCATTATTTAAAAAAAATAATCACTAAGTCAAAATAAAAGAACCTCAAAAGTAAACTTACAACTGAAATGCCACCTGCTATTGCAACATTTGCAGCTTCCAAGGCCACTTCTGCACTATATTGTAAGTGACAAAAAGTAAGCCAACATAAATAGACTGAGAATTTATTTTATTGACTATGGTTGTGGCATGTGAAAATTAACATGGTCAAAACTTGTGCTAGTTCAGCAAAAAGGGCATGCACACAAGGAAAAAACCCTTCTCATAATCAAGAATAAGATTTAGCAACATATCTATATATATATATGGCTAGGTAGTTATTAGATACAACATTAGTCAAATAGTTGGTTAGACTAATTAGTCAGTTATTCTTATTGGTTATATAAACATTATTGCATTTCTTCATGTAACAACAATTCACTCATTATTCAATATAATTTTCTTTACTTTCTCCGATCTATAATTTCTATCTAAAATTGTAATAGTAGCCAATCCTGGATAGCGTAGCAGAGCGCCGACCCCAAAAGTGGGATAGCGGGATGGCTGCTATTTGATCATGTTTTTGACAAATTACATGAATAATGGTATAAGCATTAAGATTGTGAAAATTCATGACATGTGGAAATTAACATGGAGAAAACTTGTCCCAGTTCAGCAAAAAGGGCATGCACAAACACAGTATCAACCACCAAACTGCATCTATTACTAATGAAAATCTACCCTAAACCCAAAAATTAATAAATAAAATAAATTGTCAAAGAAAAATTTAATAATTAAAATAAAGTTCTCCATAAACTGAGAAAGCAAGAAATGAAATAAAAATAAAAATTTAAAAGCAGAGAAGAAAGGGTAAGGAGGGACCTATTGGCTCTGAGGCAAGCTATGACACCAGAGGTTTTGATTTGGCAGATGGTTTTGTCAACTGAAAGTTGCTGAGGATGAGACTCAGAGGCTCTGCATGTAACCCTGCTAGGAATATGCAGAGAAGAAGAAGATGATGTAGAAGAAGACCACCATTGACATTGACATTGACACAAGGTTAAGGTTTTACTGGCAGAGGCCATTGTTTGTAATTGCATTGCAAACTTCTCCTCTGATCCTTTATTTAGATAACATGAGTTATTTATTTTATTTGATGAATATGAAATTGTTGTTTTTAAAGATAAATATAAGAGTTTATTTAATAATATAAGAGTTTATTTAATAATATGAGAAATTGAAAGAATATTGTTTACGAATCTTAGTCACGGATAAATATAAAGCATTTAAAACTATAGCATAGAAATTAATATTTATGTCATTTTCTTCTCCATCTCCATGCACACATTTTATATTTCTTTTCTCTAAGATGTTTGTGTATGGTAAATAAAACAATTGTTTTTTGTCCCACAAATACTAGAGCACATGTCTTCCCAAAAATCATATATTTTTTTTATAGAAAGTGATAAAATTGGACATTGAATAAATGTATATTTCATAAATATTTTAATTTATTTTCAAAAATCATCTAATGAAATAGAATTACTTTAACAATCAAACCAAATTAAATATAAAACATTTTGTAAAAAAATTAAATATAAAAAATTATCATTGTTATTATTTAAATAAATAACTTTAAACAAAATAAAGCATAGATGAAAAGTAAATTATATGTACAACTCTAAAAAAGAAAATAACTCTTTAATATCTCAAAGAAGAAAATAAAATAACAGCAAAGAAAAAGACATGATAATAATAAGAAACATAACTATCTCTTGGAAAATGAAAGATAAATGGCATTGATGATGGCTTTTAATTTGTGAATTGAAAAATGAGAAGTCCACATTGGAGGGAACACACTCATTTATGACCTTTATAAGGAGTTAGTTTCACAATTGGGTTGGGCCCCAAGGGGCGCCGCCGCCGCCCGCCTGTCCGGTTTGGGTTGAGTTGGGTTGTATTAAAGTTTTTTTAACAGTTCAAAACCCTATTGCCCGGTCAAGAAGCCTAGTTAAGTCACGTTTCCTATTTCTGAGGATCCATCCAGTTGCTGAACTCATCTATAAATAGAGAACTCACCTCACTTGAAAAAAGCACACCATTTCTGAGGATCCATCCAGTTGCTGAACTCATCTATAAATAGAGAACTCACCTCACACCATTTCTGAGGATCCATCCAGTTGCTGAACTCATCTATAAATAGAGAACTCACCTCACTTGGAAAAAGCACACCAAAAGCTCTCCATATCTGAGGCTTTTCTCACTTCTCCTCCTTATATTCTTCTTCTTCTTATTTTCTACAGTACAAGTGTAAAGAGAGCGACCTAGTAATATTTTCGGTGACATAAATTGTTTTCAAAGGTTTTCGAATTTCAAAAACAACACTATCCACTTAAAAAAACAAAATTGAAAATTACTCTCAATAACCAAATTATTAATTAAGAACCAAATTAAAAAGCGTTCAATAAATTTTTATTTATTTATATTTTTGTGGTTTAGTCCGTTTGTCAATTTTGTTTTAATATTTCATAATATTTCCTATCGAAAATAATTTTATTCAAAGGGATTCAAGTCAGTTATTAAAAAAGAAAACTCTTTTCATGTCAAAAAAAAAAAAAAAAAACTTGTCCTTTTCATCACTCTAGAGAGAAAACCTCAGTTAGTCTAAGCTATATTAGGGGTTTTGACATTTCTCCAATTTCCTCAATTCCCAATTTCCTTTCCGTACTTTCATCAAACACATGGTGGGTGTCTCTCACTCTCATCACAACAATGCTCACACTCTTCTTCAACCTCAACAAACATTTCCACACACAAATCCCCAACATTACAACCTCGTACCTCCCACTTTGTTCCACATTCAAAGTCTACTTCACCACACAATCCAACAACACCAACATAGAAACAATCACAAAAATCATCAACGACCACCCTTTCCCAAACAAACCCCTTCACCCAACACTCCTCCACCACCTCCCTCCTTCAAAACCAATTTCATCTTCCTTCATTGAAAAAACCCTTTCCGCTTTATTCTCTTCTCATTCCAATGGCCTCAAAGCATTGGAGTTTTTCAATTTCACCATCAAATATTTTCACAACACAACCCCATCTCATTCTTCACTTGAAATCACCCTCCACATCCTCACAAGAATGAGGTATTTTGATAAAGCTTGGAACTTGTTGCAACAAATTGCTAAAACACACCCTTTTTTACTTACCCTTAAATCAATGAGCATTGTGTTAACCAAAATTGCAAAGTATCAATCTTATGAGGATACCCTTGATGGGTTTAGGAAAATGGAGGAAGATGTGTTTGTTGGTAGGAAATTTGGGACTGATGAATTCAATGTGCTTCTGAAAGCTTTTTGTACACAGAGGCAAATGAAAGAGGCTAGGTCAGTTTTTGTGAGGTTTGTGAATAGGTTTAGACCGGATACTAAGAGTATGAATATTTTGTTGTTAGGTTTTAAAGAATCAGGTGATGTTACTTCGGTTGAGTTGTTTTATCATGAAATGGTTAAGCGAGGTTTTAGTCCGGATAGTGTGACTTGTCATGTTAGGATTGATGCTTATTGTAAGAAAGGTCGGTTTGGTGATGGTTTGAGGCTTTTTGAAGAGATGGAGAGTAGGAAGTTTGTGCCTAGCGTTGAAACGATAACTACTTTGATTCATGGAGCAGGGTTGGTTCAAAACACGGGCAAGGCGTGGCAATTGTTTAATGAGATTAGTTTGAGAAACTTGGTGGTTGATTCTGGTGCTTATAATGCTTTGATTACTACATTGGTTAGAAATAGAGATATTGTATCGGCGGTTTCGTTGATGGATGAGATGATTGAGAAACATATTGAGCCTGATGGTGTAACTTATCATACATTGTTCTTAGGATTGAGGAGGTCAAAAGGGATTGAAGGTGTGTGTGAGCTTTATTTGAAGATGACTGAAAGGAAATTTGTTCCGAAAATGAGGACAGTTGTGATGCTGATGAAATGTTTTTGTCAAAATCGTCGGCTTGATTTAGGTTTAAGTTTATGGAATTACTTGGTAGAGAAAGGTCATTGTCCTCATGCTCATGCTTTAGATCTTTTGGTCACTGGATTATGCTCAAGGGGTATGGTGCAAGAAGCTTTCTTCTGCTCCAAGCAAATGTTGGAGAGAGGGAGATATATGAGTTCTGCATCATTTCTAATGTTGGAGAGGTTTTTGAATCAATCACGTGAAGTTGAAAAATTAAAGGAGCTTGATCAGATGATTAAGAAATTGCAAAGTGTTTTACCGCCATCTAGAGGACATGCTACTGGTATTTCTAACTCCAGTGTTATAATGTAGCATCGTTTAATTTCAAATATATATGTTGCCGCATGATTTCAGTGGATTTTCTTCATGTATATTATTAGCATGTATAATTCTTTAAATTATAATTGACTGATTCGGGTCTGTATACTTTATATACATCAAATACACGACATTGTGTTGATTAAAATAATGTATATTTTTTAAGCCTGGTTATACAATTAATTTACTTGGAGGCTCTTTGGAAATTGGAATACTGTTCTATTTATACATTAATGAATATTTAACGTAAAGGGAAATCAATTGTTGCCAATTGTTGCCAATTGAACTAACTATATCAGGGGTATTGATTTATTGCTTACAAGGTGAGACAATTTGTCAAATAACAGCTTAAGCGTAGCAGAATTTGAACAAATGGCTATTATTTTGTGATGTACTATTTAATACAAAGTGTTGTCAAATTACGGCTATAGTGATGCTATAGCACTGTAACGTAACATAATTTGAAAAAACTGCTATTTTCCGCGATCGATAACATTAGGTGAGAAGATATAGTGGCTGTATTTTGGTGGTATAAGCTAATGAGAAACTAATTTCCCAATATAATTCTTATTGAAGCAACAATTTCCTCTATTCATTAAACTTACATTGAACAAATAAAGGAGTGAACTGATATTGGACAACGCCATACATTTGGGTGCAAAGTAGTTATTTAAGATAAATAAATCTTTTCAAGTATTTGATAAACAAAACCAGAACTACAACAGAATAAAAACAAACCTAGATAAGTTTTTATGATATGATGCTCTCTCCATACCAACTTAACAATGAAGCTTACAACAAATGAGAGGATACAACTAATTGTCTAGGTAGAAAATCCTTCAAATATAACAAAACTCTCTCTAATCCATTCAAACATCATTTTAAAAGGGTTCTTGTCAAATGTTCTCTAGCTGTAGCCCATGCTTGAGTTAGTGTCTGCAATATAAAAAAAATTATCCGTCAGGTCGAAGATCAAAGTAGTATGATATGTTTATCATAAAATCTAACCATCAAAACCTTGTGATAAAGCGTAAGATAATGACTGTTTTTGGGTCCTCAAAAGTATAGCATGTTTGAGGAACAATTGTAGCAACTTCTTGTAGATATGGAAAACAATGTCTCTCTGGAACATAGTTATCAACTTGAGATTAAAGTTGTGAATCAGAAGGCCTATTTTCTGAATCGTGAATCAATCTTATTATAAATCGTAAGATGCATTACCATTTAAATTATCATAAGTTGATATATTATATATCAACCTCAAAATAATTCAAACTTCAAGTCATATATCAAATAAAAAAGAAAGGTGGCTGACTTTAGACGGTTGAAAACAAACTGATTGGCTACACTAAATTTAGGTTGTGATGCATTATAATAAATCGGAATTCAAGATAAAATTCATGTCCAAAATAGATACACACTAGAGATTCATATCGATTGATACACACTAGATATCCGACTCGTATGTATCCTAAGAAATTGATAACCATGCCCTGGAATGCTAACACACATTACTGACATAAATTAAACAGAAAGAATGTTGCAATACCTGTTCAGACAAGGGGGATTCAGCATCTATGGTGTGGGAGGTAACTTTTTCTGCAATTAGTGGTCCCGTTGTCTCGAGTATCATCCTTCAACAGAGTAAATTTTTTTTAAAAAAAATTAATTGAACTCATATGAAAGTAACAAAATGTGACTAAAAACAAATGCATACCCTCCATCAACAATCTCATCAAGGCATAATAGAATGAGATCCAAGTTCTCAAGTGCCTCTCTTTTGTCAACATTATTCCTATAAATGGCAGAAAAAAATATAATATATAAAATAGAAGCATGATGAGATAGTTGCATTACCATTTTTGAAATCTAGATATAAAATTATAACCAAAATACCTCAACAGAAGGGTGACTGCATCAAAGAAGCCCTGAAGAACTGAAGCTAAAATGATCTCATTTTCATCGTCGCTGCCGGTAACAAAGAAATGGAGGTCTTGTGCAAATTTGTAAATAATGATATTGTTCTCTAGTAATGTTATTTCAGCTGTAGATAATGCCAAACAACATATCAGCCATAAAAAAACACATAAAACATTACTGTCTATATGATGTATAAACCAAGACTTCTACAGTTACACTTGGTTAATGTCATACTAAAATAAACAATATTCTTTCTAAAGAATATGACTGTAAACTCCATAAATTCATATTGGGAAGAATAATCAATCTTCTAGTTGTCTCAAATATAATCTGACTAGCTGGTCATCAGTGATGGACAAAAAAGTTTTACTTTTGTCCATTATATTGAACAGAAACCAAAAAATATTCAATTAAATTATTGCGAGCTCTAAGACTATAACTTATTACCTCATCGACTATGAAAAATTAATAAAGATACGACACTGACTTGACACCACTAAGTGTTTAAGGAATTGCAAGTGATTAAATATAATCACATGTGTCGGTAACACGCATTTGCTTTGATGTGTCGCTGCAATATAGTTCATGGTACATAAAAAATCAATTCGTAACTGTAACTGAAAAAGAACTTCTTGAAGATAAGGCCTGATACATCATACAAACAACACAGTTTTTAAAAGAATTATTACTTGCATATATTATAGTCTACAACAAAATTTACCATAATAATCATGTTATGTAGATATAGAGTCCGTTTAAATTGATATATTTGAGTATATTTATTGGCATAAACACTTGCAAGACTGTTTTGCAAAGCTTATAGAAGTAACTTAAGACATGCTCATATGTTATATTCAGCTTATTTTCTTAAGCTCTCCAAGATACTACTCTATAATGAAATATAATCAAAAATGGTAAGTGGAAAGTTGATGTATTTGGTCAAAAATTAAGATAAGATACATCAATTTTTCAGCTATCATTTTTGTTTATATTCCACTTCGGAGGGAGTAATTTATTATAACAGTTTGACTTTATTTTATATCTTGTGACATAAATAATTTATACATAATCTCTTATATCATAAACGTATATGCTATAAACATTTAATCAATTACGAGTTGATATATTATGATCTGTGTCAAAACTTTGTATTAATGTTTACCTTCTGTGCGAGCATTTGTCTTAAGAGTCTTACTGAACACAAATTTCTCAAAAGCTAGTTTTGAACTGTTTGTTGGCCAGTCATCTGAAAAATATTTGACTGCAACACGCTTTCCCTCAGAGTCTAAAAGAAGGATATTTTTTATCACAGGACATGAACCCTACAAATGAAACAGTATTTCAACAAGCTAATATGATATACATGTTGCCAATAATACCTTGACACAAATATTAATAAACACAATATTCAAAATTTATAAACATATCATCACATGGTTATGACATTTGATCAGTGGCAGAGCTAGCTTGAATTTTACAAAACATGTGTTTGGTTCTGCATCATAAATGTTGTAAACAAATCTGAATTTTGAAATAGACACAATATCAAACATACAACATTGATGATCCATACAACATTGATTAACCTTGACGGATCAATGAAAATAATAGTATAATATATGAATGAAAGAGTTGGTACAATACAAGTAGCAGATGCATTAGGAATAATCAGCTATACATTATAATAACCAGTTATAGATTATGATTTTAATGCATTGAGGAGTACCATAAGATGTATGCTATAAAAATGTTCATAACATGAACATAAAGAGAAAGAGAGAGACATACATGAGATGCCATTTTGGAGAAACAGTGTAATTTCGTTACTTTGGAGATGTAAGTTTATATGAATATAAATGTGACAAGTGAATTATTCAATTTGGTTGAGACAAGGATGATTTGGTAAATTGAAATAATGTTACCTTTGTCATAGCCAGAATCTTTGTTCAAACTAACTAACTCTGAAAATTTCAAATGAAAATGTTTTTTCTAGTTTATTAATTTTTAAATCAAATCATGTTTTATCTACTTTATTTCGATTTTCATTTTTCAAAAAGTGTACCAACGTTGGATATGAATTATTAAAAAAAATGGAGAAAGGAAAAATTATTAATTAAAATGATGACTATTTTATGGTCATTCTAAATAGAATTTCATCTTCATCGTTTGAGGTTACTAGTAGTTCATGGACCCATAGGTATGAATGAAATTCAATTAAACTGAATTATAAGAACTCATGTTTTATTTTTCCATTTTTTGTTTATCATTGTTTCATAATTTTGGTTTTCCATTGTTAATATCCTTATCCGGATTTGTATTAGATTAAATTTTGAATAAACTCACAACAAAGTTAAAAGTGTCTACAAATTAACAAAATCAAAGTCATTGAAATATTCATTAATCCAGATCTTAGCATTGATAACTAAGCCAATAACAAAATATTTAATTTATTAAAGTTAATTTATCAATTTAAATTAAATTAAGAGTATAACAAGACAGAAAATCAACCAATATTGCACCTACACAACGAAACAAAATAACATTGCAATTGAGAAATTGCAGTAAAAGAAAAATCTAATCTATGTTAACAAACATATAAATTGATAAAATAATGCTTATGTTTACGTATATATTTGCATAATTACACATTTAGTTAGTAGTTTATTTCTCGGTAATAATTTTCAACGTGTTACTTATTTTAATTTTAACCCATAGATGAATAAAGTTTAGCTAATAGTTATTTCAGAGAGAATAGAATACTACTTACATTTTTTTTGTAAGTATTAAAAATTAGGATTTTAAGTTGTGATTGATTTACAATTATACTAAAATGTTACTCTCTTCATTTTACAATTAGGGTGTTTAAAATTTTTACACACATATTATAAAAAATATAATAATTAAAAAAAAGAAAAAAAAATTATTAAATTTTAACTATTATTATATTTTTTACTATGATTCACAATAGTGTTTTGAAAATTCTGCCCATAATAATCAAAAGGTATTATAATAACAAATAAATAAAATTGTATTGAAAACTGAAAATAACATTCATTTTAAAAAAAATCGTTCTTACTAAAATAACACACCTAATGAACAAAAGAAATCTTTTTTCTTAAAAAAAAAAAAACTATCATTTAACTATGATTTGATGTTATAACAATTACGGAAAACAAAATAAATTAAAAATATTATGAATATATTTGATGAAGTAATATAATAAAATAATGTCGCAACGAGATGTAATTTTTATTTTATTTTCAAAAAGAGATATAATTAGATGCAATGCATAAATTTCACATTCAATCTACTAAGTGGAATTGAATTTTACAAAAGATCTCATGTTTGTGTTTTATAGACGATAAAAACGTGATTGAGATGAAAGATTCATCAAAGGTGGTCAATCAAATATTCTTGTATAAATTAATGGTTAATAACACCATAAATACTTTACCCAAATAATATGCTAACAAATTTGGACATCAGGTACAATTTGATATTTATATATATATCATATAAATTAGCTACGAGAAACTAACGCATTAAATGTGAAATAATTGATAGAATTAGTTGTTCGACCAACTGATAAATATAAAATAATATTTTTAATTTATATTTTAGTTTTTCAATTAAAACAAAAAATAAAATTATATATAATAAAATATAAACTCAAAAATATTATTATTTTTTAATAAAAAAATATTACTGTGAACTAGTTTAGTACAAATCCACATTTCTCGTTATCTTTTTATTTTATATAAAAAAAAAATACCAAAAAAGAAAAAATACATTTGAAATTTATTATTTTTGTAATTCAATAATTTAATCGTAATGATAAAATAAAAAAATTGTCAAAATAATAATAAAAATTAAATACAATTCCATTTTAATTTTCCTGAATATTATTATTGTGTTGTGTAGAACTACAACAAAGCACTTCTTCTTCTTCTTCTCCATCTCCTCTCTTCGAAGATTTTCTCCGAAGAAGTTGCTTCTTCGCTTTCTCTCCGCTTCCGGATCCATTTCCTCAACCCGACCCGAACCAGATCCAATTCAAAATGTACGGATTCGAAGCTCTTACCTTCAACATCCACGGCGGTTACCTTGAAGCAATCGTTCGTGGCCACCGCGCCGGTTTACTAACCACCTCCGATTACAACAACCTCTGTCAATGTGAAACCCTTGATGACATCAAGATGCATCTCTCTGCTACCGAGTACGGTCCTTATCTCCAAAACGGTGCGTTTTTTTTTCTCGATCAGTAATCTCAATTTCGTTGTCAACATTATCGTTTATTAATTATTTAATTGATCGGAAATGATTCTGTTGTTTATGGTTATGCGGAATTTCGATATTTGTTTCAATTGTTCGTAGATTTGAAATGCTTATACCTGAAGAATTATTTATGAAAATTTTCAGAAGGGAGATGCTATGTAGTGTAACCGTTTTTTTCCATAAATTCCTTGTTTGATGTTAGAAAAAGTGTAACAAATAAATTCAGTGTATGTTTCTTTGGTGGTGAGGTAGACAAAATCACGGTGCCATCATGATTTTGTTCAAGCCGTAAAGTGTAGCTTTTATCAAAATTACTATGGCACATCGTGATTATGTCAAATTCACTGTCAATCCAAATATGTACTTAAGTGCTTCGGAGCATGATTATCAATATCTTACGATTCATGTGAGATGTGGTTCAATACAAGATTGAACACAATGGATACAAGTTCTTGGTGTGTATTTATTTTGGACATGAATCTCATGTTGTATCCGGATTCATTATAATGAATCTCGATTCACTACATAAACTTAGTGTAGCTAGCCCCCCACTTTTTTGTATAGTCAGCTAATTTTCTTTTTGATTTGATTTATGACTTGTATATTGAATTATTTTGAGGTTTGTATATGATATATCAGCTTATAATTTTGATATGTCTCATGTTTTTACTTTAAAATTTCACGATTCATCTTACAATTCGTAATAAGATTTGATTCACGATTTGAAAAATAGGTTTCTGGTTCATGGTTTGAATATCCATTTGATAACCATGTTTTGTAGTCATGAGAATTTACACAAATGTTAATTTTATTGTATTGTAACTTAAAGACTGTTATTTTAGATATTTTATCTACTTTGTCTTTGGCTGAACTAATGATGGAGTTTATGATTTTATTACCCTATTATTGTGAACTTCAGTAAGATCTTGTTTATTTTTCTTATATTTATCTAAAAGTTAACTGTTATTACTGCAGGTTTTCTTTAATTTTCTTTGTTGAACAAAGATTTTGAAGATATTTTTTTGTAAATTGTTGATTCATCAATTTTCAGTTTATTATTGTTATTATTATTAATGCAAGGGTGTATACTTTGATGATTAAATGTACCTAAAATTATTGATTTATGCTGATGGATGATGAATTACCTGTTGCAGAACCTTCTCCGTTGCACACTACCACAATTGTGGAGAAATGTACTCTTAAGCTGGTTGATGATTACAAGCACATGCTATGCCAAGCCACAGAACCCTTGTCGACCTTTTTAGAGTATATCACGTATGTGAACTTTGCGTTTCTGTTTGCTGTTAGTGTGTTCACCGAATCTTCCACAAGTAAAGCTGAAATCAATATACATATTCTTTTTTAACCTGCAGATATGGTCACATGATAGACAATGTTGTTTTGATTGTTACTGGCACCTTGCATGAGAGAGATGTTCAGGAACTACTAGAAAAATGCCATCCACTGGGCATGTTTGACAGGTATCCTGATTTCTATGCATTTTTCATTAAATTGATGTCAACACATACAATTTTGATTTAACTTTTTTTTTGGGCGGGATTCTCCTCAGTATTGCCACTCTGGCTGTTGCTCAGAATATGCGGGAGCTTTACAGGCTGGTTCTCGTTGACACTCCTCTGGCTCCATACTTCTCTGAGTGCATTACATCAGAGGTAAATCATCTTTCCAGAAATATTTTGCTTCCCTTTAATTTTGTTCAACCTCAACCAGACTGTCATGTTGATTGTAGTACTATTGCAGAAACTGGAAATTATCTCTATCTTCCCCTAATTTTATCCATTAAATTGTGATAAAAAAATGTGATGTAAAATTGTCAAAAAAATGAAAGGCAAACTAGCTGTTGGTTCCCATCTGGAAGACAATTTTCTTACTTTAACTTTTTCTTTCTGGATTAAATGTAGATGTAATGGTAGCAATACTTTCATATTATTGGCATCAATGGGCTTTGTTACTTTGTAATTTCATTGCTTTAGCTTCATATGTTTATATGCAGCTGGTTTATTTCTTTGATGTATGTACTCATGGTTGTGGTTTATTTCCAGGACTTGGATGACATGAACATCGAAATCATGAGGAACACTCTTTACAAGGCATACCTTGAAGATTTTTACAGATTTTGTCAGGTGAAGGGTCCAAATCTCTTTTTTGTTAGCTATTTATTTATACCCCCTTGTGATTTCGTCCTGATTTTCATAAACTTCAATGTTATTTCAAACAGAAACTTGGTGGTGCTACTGCTGAGATAATGTCTGACCTTCTAGCTTTTGAAGCTGATAGAAGGGCTGTGAATATCACCATAAATAGGTAAATTAATCAGAATACTTTGTATAACCTTTTTGTTTATCTGGATAAGTGCCTAACTAGCATCCCATGGTTTCCACTTTATGCAGCATTGGTACTGAGCTTACCAGAGATGACCGCAGAAAATTGTACTCTAACTTCGGTTTGTTGTAAGCTCTCATCCTTTAGGAAAATATTATAATAAAAATTCAATATATTACTGCTTTGGAATGTTTGTTTTACTAACGTCTGACTTATTTTAAACAGCTACCCATATGGTCATGAGGAACTTGCTGTCTGTGAGGACATTGATCAGGTATGATTTGCATCTCAGTTGTGTGATATGTTAGGTTGCTACTCTGGTGTATGTACGGAGTTTTCCCTCTTTGGCCCTTCTAGATTGTGCTTCTCAGGGTGGTAGATTTGTGTTAATTAGTAGCCAAATCGGTATAATGTGCTGCTCCGATATTATTTCTTATGTCTGGTTTAAGTATTGTTGTATGACCATAACCTGTACTGTCAGGAGATTGTCCTTCGTGCAGATGATTTTTGTTTTAGGTCTCTTTTAAGATTTTATTTCATTTTTTTAGCTCTTTTATCTTCTATTTTCGAGGCATTTACGGTTTGATTGCGTGTTATTTCATTGTACTTGCTTTCAGCCACCAATTTTTAGAGAATCTTGTGCAGTTGAATAATTTATTATCCTTTCTTGCTGGTATCTGTTCTGAAATATTTGAACAATCACCATAGCTGTCTATAACATCCTCATATTTCCAGTTGATTTCATTTAGTAGTGCTTTTTGGGCCTAATTATCATACCTGGTTGATCTTGTAGGTTCGTGCTGTTATGGAAAAATACCCTCCTTATCAATCTATTTTTGCCAAGTTATCCTATGGAGAGAGCCAGATGCTTGACAAGGCATTCTACGAGGAGGAGGTTAAGAGGCATTGCTTAGCATTTGAGCAACAGGTTTATTTTTTAACAGTTCAAAGTATCATAATTTTCGGTCCATGTAGTAACCAGTTAATTTTAATGGTTGCTGGATACTTTTTTCCCAAATGATATAAGAAATGGATGCATCATTATCCCAGAAGAAAATTGATTGGCTTAAATGTAAATATCTTCAAATAGGTTAGGTATGTCTTATTCATCACTAAGCCGTGCTAATTTTTCTATATTGCAGTTTCACTATGCTGTGTTCTTCGCATATATGAGGTTAAGGGAGCAGGAGATCAGGAATCTAATGTGGATTTCAGAATGTGTGGCTCAGAATCAAAAGTCCAGAGTTCATGACAGTGTTGTCTTCATATTTTAGTCGGATTATCCCTCTTGTTATAGCTTGTTTGTTCGTTTGGACAAATTGTTCTGTACACTTTTCTGCATTCTGCGTCCGTCCGAGTTGCTCTGATCGGTAGAGACTAGACAGCTGCTGTTTAGAAGATTGTGATACAAATAAGTAACATCTTATGGTGATGAAATCTTCTGTAATATAGAAGGAGATCTTTTGTCAAATTTGATTAAAATATGTTCAGTTTAAAAAAAAAACGTTGTATTGAATTTGAATTTGTATGTTGTGATATTTATAATAAATATTCTTATGGAATATACTTGCTAGCTTGGTTAACGCATTGCTTTTTAATCTATTTCGCATCCGTTTGTTTTCACGGTGTCCCCGTACGGTGCACCAATTCTACAAATTTTAGCTTCTTAAAAACCACGTTGAAACAGCAAAGGGACGCAAGAAATTCACTTTGAACGTGAATACAAACAATTAATCTATTGGCGCTCGTTGAAAGATTGCAACATCTTTTGCTCGATTGGATCAGCGTTCACGCGCTTCTGTGGTGTTAAACGTATCTTACTATCTTATAAAGTTGTTTAGATTGCAAAAGAGTAAAGTAATCCTAGTGTACAAAATTGATTTCAAATGAAGCCGGAAATTGGAGCTTTTAGGTTAGTTTTGAGAATAGTCGTTGAGTCTAAAAAAGAGAAAATTTTAAAAGTTAAAATGATAGTATAAAGAAATATTATCAAATTAGAGTTTAATGCACTTTTATATAGTATTTTTAATGTAATTAATTTAACAAAATCCAACCTAAACATAACTAACTTCTAACTACTTTAAACTATATTTAATAGTCCTGCAAGTTAGAAGTGTGTAATAATATTTTCAACTTGAGAAAAATAATACAATACAAGAAAAAAGAAAATATAATGCAACTAATGAATGAAAAAAAAATAATACAAGCGGTAATCACATAAAATCAAGGTGTATCCACGACACTCACCTCAATATAAAATCAAGATCTCAATCTTGGGTCTTCAAATGTCAAATTTGGAAACTTAACCATCATAGCGTAGAAACACAGAGAATGAAAAACGTCTAATATCATATGATAAAAGAATAAAGAGAATTATAATTATTTTTCTACTATATGGTAGGAGTACAAAGAGAAAACCAACAATGCCTAAAAATAATGAAATTACAATGAAATGTATTACTAAAAAAGATAATGACTAATTAACAATAAAACATTCAAAGAATCGTATCATATATCACAAATCATCTTCAAATATTATACAATTAAGTTGAGAAAGAATGAAGAACACATAGCAAATTGAGAATTTGATTTTAGCATGTTTATCCTTAGTAGTGAAAGTAGATTCAAATTTAAATGTTGTTTTGAGTGTTTGCATCATCATGTTAGTGAGATGTTACGATCCGTCAAACCAATCCCACCATCTAAGACAATGCCCAATATAGCATTTTCTCAATAGAGCAACATAGGAGAGAAGGCTCCGAGATCAACGATGAAGAAAATTTTTGAAAAATAAAATTGAATCCAACAAGAATCTGACAAAAGTATTGATAGAAAATCTCAAGAATTCAATAGAAAATGAAAAACTAAAAATAAACAATGATGTTTCTCAATAAATATTTTCTCAAGAAAATCTTGAGAAAAAAAATAGCATAATAATTATTGCTATGTTAAAAATCATTGTTGAGTCTAAAAAAGAGAAAAATAATTAAAAGAAATACAAAACTTAAAATGATAGTTAATTAATCTAACAAAACTCCACTAAGTATAATTACCTTCTAAGTACTTTAACTCATTCCTAACTATGTCTAATAGTTATTTTGAAATCAATTCTAACATTAACAGGTGAGTGGCGGACACATTTTCTTTTTTATCTTTAATTTTCTTAATAATTATTTATATTAAGTACTCATTGACCTTTAGGAATTATTCAATGGTTGCAATGATTTTTTTTCTTCAAATTTGTATGAGTAAATTCTTTTAAAAAAATCTGATTAAATTTCTGTATCTCTATCTTTAAGTAAATTAATATGTACCTTTCAAATTTTGATTATATTATTTTATGAATCTGTATAATTTAAATGCAATTAAAATTCATTTTGGTAATTACATATTTAAAATTAATTTTAATCTAAATTATTCAAACAACTTTAATTTATAAAAATCACATTTACATTCAATTTACTTTTAACAAAATTAATTTTATTAAAATCAAATTTTCTCACGGCATGACTATTGTCCATTCCATTGGTTTGCTTTCTTAGTATTACTTGCAGTAGCGGATTCATAAATGTCTTTTGGTAGGGATAACAAAACAATATATATTTTGACCAATAAAAAACATCACTATCTCTTATCTCTTATAAGATACATAAATTATAATGTCTAAAAAACTCAAAATACATAAAAAAAAATTATAAATTATAAATTATAAATTTTTTTAATGAGATTTTATATTATAAAAATATTTAATTTTTTATTTTTTTATCATCACTATCAAATATATCATTTTGTATGTATGCAATTAATAAATCTTTCAACCATTCATCTTATGGAGACTTCAAATAAAAATAATACTATTATAAAAAAAATTGGCTTAATTGCAGTTTTGATCCCCCTATTTTAACTGAATCGCGGAAGTAGTCCCTCCATTTTGTTTCTCCCCAGTTTTGGTCCCCCAAGCAGAATATTGGTCCAAAACTTGATGAAATTTCATTTTTTTTGCATTTATTTAAGTCACGCAATGCCTCAAGATCTCATTTGCAACAATTGTACCTGAAATATATGATCATAAATGATGTAGTACGGCTTTAAAAACTAAAATTTGATCAAGTTTTGGACTAAAATTCTGTTTGGGGACCAAAACTGGGGAGAAACAAAATGGAGGGACTACTTTTGCGATTCAGCTAAAATAGGGGACCAAAACTACAATTAAGCCAAAAAAATTATTGTTATCTTGTGGGTGCAAGAACCCCATTGTTTACATGGTGGACTATCTATGATTATTTGTGGTCTATTTATTTTTTTAAATGTGTATTTCTTTTATTCTGATAAACAATTTTTAAAATGAACCATTGTTATGAGAGAAGATAAAAAGTTAATGAAAATACATTCTTAAAAATAATTTTTTTGATAATTCATTGTTTTTTAGTCCCTTGGTTGTAGGGCACAGCTAAATTTGGTGATTTTTTAAAACGTATACTTTTGAATTAAGATGGACTTTGTCAAGGTCCATAGGGAGTAAAAAAAGTAGGAAATAGCATAATAACACCAAAGAAAAAAAAGGCAATAAGGAACCAATCAGTGGATGGGTTGGTTTGGAGTACTTATTTATTTGTTACGATGTAATTGACATTTACTATTCCAACTTTTGTTTTTTACTTACGTTAGACATAACAGAACGAATTGAGTTCATCATAATCGTATGTTTAGTATGTTGTTTTTGATGGAAAGAGTTGAGATTTTTAATCCATTATTATTAGTTGACACGTTTCGTCTAATTCACTAAAAACACATGAGAGTAACGGAATTGGACGTGTTGGTTCGTCAATATTTAAATAAAAACACATTTTTTAATCAAAAGTCTAATCTCATTTTAAAAAATTAATCTAATTTTTAACACAACTCAATTAACCTAATCAATAATTAATTTTGGGGTTATTATAAAAATTAATATTTTCTACGTTGTTTGACGAATAATTATTTATAAATTCACAAAATATTAGAAGATTTTGGTAAAAAAATTTGGTTTCACGATTTTAGCTTCATATATTTAATAGTTTGCGAATTGATATGGTAGAGTCATTAACTTTGAATGACATATTTTATAGTTTTAGATGATGAATCATGAATGTTTAAATGATAAATTTTATATTTTTGTTTGATTCGTTAATTTTATATTTTTGTTTCCTTGAATGGTATTTCATTTTATTTTATTTATATTTTTTCTATAATTTTTATAAGTTTATTAATTAATAAAAAAAATCAAAAAATTGACGAGAGGGTCCATCAATCCATCTTGTAGAAAGACATAATAAGATTTTCTAACATGTTAACATTATTTGACCCAACTTTTTCGAATTCTTTACATAATTTCCTGCAACCTTTTAAATGGATAATCATGTTTAGATTGAAGTTTTTGACCAAAATACACCATTGAAGTTTTCTACCACCAATTGAACTGCTAAAGCATGTTTGACATTTCAGCTCATAAAATTGACTGCGACAGGATTTGAAATGAATAATGTAAGGAATTCATCATAAAGACTTGAAATGGGAAATCATGTTTAGATTTAAGTTTTTAACCAAAATGCACTATATTCTTCCATCGAGGGCTCACAATCAATCTATATAATCAGAACATTGGTACATGATCCTGGGTCTCAATTTTTTTAGAGTATATCATAATTCTATCTATGCTTAGACTTTTCTTATAATCGGAACATCACCTGACATAAAAGTGTCTTTTCTTACTATTTTAAAATTTTATAATTCTATCTATGCCAAGAATAAATACATAACTTGAAAAGACACTTTTATGTCAAGTGATATTCCGATTTTAAGAACTCAATTTATTTGAAACGGTTGATTTACTGATTTTGTGATTTACAATGGTACTATTTTTTTGGTAATCTATTAGATCGCTTCCTAGTAATCTTTTATTTGATCTATTAGATTTACAATGAAACTCATTACTAATTTATTAGATATATTACTTCAAATAGTGTTAGAATGATGACTTTTTTTAAAATAGCAATAAAGTTACTACTAGTTTGAAGTTGTATTTAGATGTTATTTACAATTTACTTATTTTAGTGAATTTAAATAAAATAGTTTAAATTTTTGATATTTCATTAGATAAAAATAAAAATATTTTAAAATAATTTATAATTTTAAAATATCATTTTTTATTTGAGGTCCAATTTTTTAATTCGAACAAGGTCTTCAAAAATATTAAGGCCCTACTTCCACCAAAAGTGTGAAGATAAATAAGTAATATATTGTTATGGATTATAAAAAAAAAAAAAAAAAAAGTGGTTTTAGTATTTAACAATTTAGAAATTATTTATTATAGATTTTTTGTTAATTAGAATTTATTTTGTGTTTGTCCACTTTAACGAAAATATATTTTTTTTTAGAAAAATCAGTTATAAGAAATGATTTTTATGATATGCTACTCAAAACAGTTTCTCATTTTAAGCCATTTTTAAATTTGAATAATTTTCAAAGTGTTAACAAATAGATGAAAACTCATGAATAGTTGTTCAAGTTAGGCTCACCATGAAGCCAACACAAGATATGGACATGCAAGTCTATAGTACTAACCAAAGGGAAAAGCTTTCCTTACTCTCAACATGATTTTAAGTGTATACATCCAAAAATACCACTAATTTTGTGTCGTTCAGAAGTACACTTCAAAACAATTTAAACCATCTAAAAATGCACTTCTTGAAAATAGAAACTTTGAGTGGGGTAATAAATAGTGTCCATAACCAAAATGCACTACACCACAGGTCCACAATGTCATGTTCTGTTCAATCAAATTGACTAGAAAACACTTTCATATTTATAAAAGTCTATGCCGTGTAAATTGGTTTGTTAGTATATGCATTCAAATCCTTGAGTATAAAAACAACCTAATGTGTGCCTAGTATTTTATAAGTGTGAATGTTTCAGCTTAAATTATTAACATACAATGAGGGTTATGTGGTCTCTTGAGTTATTAGTACATTTTATTTTCCTTTATTTACTATTCTCTTTCACATTTACTACCTGTTTTCCTTTAATTAAGCCAAAGTGTCATCAAGATGAAAGCCATGCCATGTTGCAATTTAAGGAAGGCTTTGTCATTAGTAAGTTTTCCTCAGAGAATCCTCTAAGTTATCCTAAAACAATATCTTGGAATGCAAGCATAGATTGCTGCTCATGGGATGGAATTCAATGTGATGAGCACACAAATCATGTCACTGGAATTGATCTTAGTAGCAGCCAGCTCTATGGTACAATTGATGCTAATAGCAGTCTCTTTCGCCTTGTTCACCTTCGAGTTCTTGATCTTTCTGATAACGACTTCAATTACTCTCGAATCCCGCCCACGATAGGCGAGCTTTCGCAGATGAGATATCTAAACCTTTCTCTTACCAGATTTTTTGGAGAAATCCCACTACAAGTTTCAAAGATGTCTAACTTGTTGTCTCTTGATTTAAGCAACAATATTGCTAATGCTGAATCAATTTATGGAGGTGCAATCAATCTGTTGGAAATCAAATTGTTCAGTTTAAGAAGCATCATTAAAAACTCAACAAAACTTGAGGCACTTCTACTTAGTTATGTGACTATCGCATCTCCTCTACCTGACACACTCGTAAATCTAACATTGTTGCAAGAACTATGTCTATACAGTTCTGAATTGTATGATGAATTTCCCATTGGCATATTTCATCTTCCAAAGTTGAAATATCTGGATTTGAGATATAATCAAAATCTCAATGGTAGGTTGCCTGAATTTCAGTCTAGTTCACTTACCATGTTAAGACTTGATGAGACAGGTTTTTATGGAACACTGCCAGAATCCATTGGAAAGCTTAGTTCTTTAAATACACTATCAATTTCAAACTGCCATTTTTCTGGGTATGTTCCTTCTTCACTAAGCAACCTCACACAGCTCATGTATATAAACCTTATGTATAACAAATTTATGGGCAACCCTTCTGCATTGTTGGCAAATCTTACAAAACTAACCAACTTGTATATTGGTTTCAATGAATTTACTATCGAAACCATCGCATGGATAGGTAAGCTGTCATCGATAATTGGCTTGGATATATCCTCAGTAAATATTGGCAGTGACATGCCATTATCTTTTGCAAATCTCACAGAGCTATACAATTTAAGTGCAGAAAATAGCAATATAATGGGTGAAATTCCATCTTGGATAATGAACCTAACAAATTTAGCTTATTTGAACCTCGAATACAACACCCTCCATGGTGAAATCCCCAACTCTTTCTTTAGACTTGAGAATCTTGAACGTCTTGCCCTATCCAATAATTTGTTGCATGGAAAGCTAGAGCTTGACATGTTTTTGAAGTTCAAAAAGTTAACTTTTATAAATTTATCTTTCAACAAACTGTTGTTGCTGGGTGGAAAAAGTTCTTCCAATGTGACTGATTCTCAAATCCGTATCTTAGAATTGGCTTCTTGCAATTTAGTTGAGATTCCAAAATTTATAAGAGATCTAGGTGATCTTACATGTCTTAACTTGGACAACAACAATATAACTTTACTACCCAATTGGTTGTGGAGAAAAGCAAGTCTACAAGGCTTAACTGTTTCCCACAATTCATTGACAGAAGAAATATCCCCGTCCGTATGCAATCTCAAATCGCTCGTTCATCTTGATTTATCGTTCAACAACTTAAGCGGAAAAGTTCCCTCATGTCTAGGGAACTTTAGCCAATCTCTAGAAATTATGATGCTAAAAGGGAACAAATTGTCTGGTCTCATTCCTCAAACATATCTGATAGGAAATGCCATTCAGATGATTGATCTCAGCAACAACAATGTGCAGGGTCAGTTGCCAAGAGCATTAGTTAACTGCGGAAGGCTAGAATACTTTGATGTTAGTCATAACAATATCATTGATTCATTTCCATTCTGGCTGGAGATTTACCTGAGTTGAAGGTATTGGCTTTAAGTAATAATGAATTTCATGGAGACCTTAGATGCTTTGAGAATATGACATGCTCATTTCCCAAGCTTCACATCATTGATCTTTCACACAATCAGTTCTCTGGCAGTTTGCCTTCAGAAATGATCCAGAGTTGGAAATCAATGAAAGCTTCCAACACAAGTCAATTACAGTATGAGCAGTGGCGAGTTGTCTTCCGGTCACAGCCGAAAGGACAATATTGGATAGATTATAATACTTATTATTCATTCACAATGTCAAACAAAGGGTCCATGATGGTTTATAATAAGCTTCAAGAGTTTTACAACATGATAGCCATTGATATTTCAAGCAACAAAATCAGTGGAGTGATACCAAAAGTGATAGGAAACTTGAAGGGTCTTGTTTTGCTCAACTTGTCAAATAACTTGTTGATTGGCAACATACCATCTTCCTTAGGGAAGCTTTCAAACCTTGAAGCATTGGACCTTTCTCTCAACAATCTGTCAGGGAAGATTCCTCAACAGCTGACACAACTCACCTTTATGGAGTTCTTAAATGTGTCCATTAACAATCTCACAGGTCCTATACCACAAAATAAGCAGTTTTCTACATTCCAAGGCAATTCATTTGAGAGTAACCAAGAGCTGTGTGGGGATCAGTTGTTGAAGAAGTGTATAGATCATTCAAGGCCTTCTCTTTCTCCACCTTCTGCCTCTAGTGATGACCAAGACTCAGAATCTTTCTTTGAATTTGACTGGAAAGTAATTCTTATTGGGTATGTAGGTGGTCTTGTTGCTGGAGTGGCATTGGGAAGCACTTTCTATCCACTGGTACATGGATGGCTTAAAAGGGTCTTTTGAGTGTAAAGCAGAAAACCTCTCTTTCCTCTCTATTTAAGGTTTTCATTTGTTGTTGTGATTACCCTTAGTAAGAGTTTGATTTGGATAACTTTTTGAAGTTTCAATGATAAATGAAAATGAGGTTTAATCTCATAACAAAACAGTATAATTCCAGCAGCTTATTTGAGTTGTTATATAGTCTTCTTTGTCAGCTAATGTAATTATTTTTACCCTAATAATACACCTGTTATAGATTATGCAATATTAAATCAATTTCTTTTATGTATATCTAAATTTATGGAGGATTCTACCCTACACCACTATGATAATAAATAAATAATTTATAAGTGTCATCAACAATTAGTTTCATGTTACCACACCTACTAGTTTCAAACATAATTAAATTAATCAATATGATTAAATTATTTGTCTTAATGGCATGTTTGTTTTATGTCATAGGATAGAGACATCATATGATATAAAGTTGGATAAGAATAGAATAGTAACAAGATAAACATTATCGCATTCAGTGTTTGATACACGATAACCAACAGGATAACATTTTATTTTGTCATGTATTTAGTACACATCTCATTAATATAATATATATTATATTTAAATAACAAAATTACTATTGTGAATAATTACATATTAGTTTTTTTTTTTAAATTAACTTATTATATTTTAAATATTATAAATTAACAAAAAATACTAAAAAATTAAATAAGTAATGAAATAATTTAATATTTAAAACTATCCATTGACACTACTAAATAAACAATTTAATTTTTTTATAGAAAAATCACGAGTAACTAAATAATTCCATTTTATTTGTTAGAATATAAATAAAAATATGATATATTATACGTAAATGGCAGAAATACCCTTGTAAATAAATTATATTTGTTTTAAATTTTAATTAATTTTCATATTTTTATAATTTCAGATACTAATTTATTAAATTATATAAAAAGACAAAACTATCCTTGTGATAAAATCATAAACATTTTTTAAATTAATTATTAATATTTCATTTTTAAGTTTAAGATCAAATTCTATTATTTATTTTTATATTTATATTTGATTAGATTTATATTTTTATATTTTAGATAGTATTTTATAAAAAAAATTTATATTTATATTTTATTATATTTGAATTTTATATTTTAAATTATATTTTATAAGAGTAATTGAGTAAATTACTGTTCTTATCATATCCAGCTGATTTATAACTCAAGATATTAACTAACAAATGACGTAGTCAAGATATTAAATCGGTTATGTATTGAATATTTCAAGAGATTTATAGTTAGATTGAAACTGTTACCCAAAAAATGCAAGTAAAAGGAGAATCAGAGCAAATTGTTGAGTCAAATAATAGAGACAAATGTGCATAAAGTAGAAAACAAGAAGTAGGAATCGACAGAACATTAAATTTGTGGATGGCAAACGATGATGAAGAAAGCCTCACTGCATGATAAAGCATCAAATAGACCTGTGTATTGTATTGACCACAGAAGTCCTTGTATAAAATGCATGTGTTTGAAATTATATACAAGAAAGAACAAATAAAATGAAGTATGAAGAGTAGAATCTACTAAAAGATAATGTTTTTTGGAGTTAATCAAGTTAGCCTCGCCGTTCCGCTAACACTAGATATAGACCTGGAGTGTAATTCTAACCAAAGTGCACTGTCTGTCATCATCAAATTCACTAGAAAACATTTTCATTTGCTATAAAACTCAATGTGTATGAATTATTGTGTCATTGTATGCAGTCAATTCCTTTAGTATAAGAACCACCTAGTATGTGTCTAGAATTTTTAAAATATTAAAATACAATGGTGTTTGTGTGGTCTCTTGTTTTATTCTTACAATTTCTTTTCCTTTATTCATTGTTGTCTTTCACATTTACTACCTGTTTTCCTTTCATTCAGCCAATGCAATGTCATGAAGATGACAGCCATGCCTTGTTGCAATTTAAGGAAAGCTTTGCCATCAATAACTTAGCATCTGTGAATCCTCTTAGTTATCCCAAAACAGTGTCTTGGAATGCAAGCACAGATTGCTGCTCATGGGATGGCATTAAATGTGATGAGCATACAGATCATGTGATTCACATTCATCTTAGAAGCAGCCAACTCTTTGGTACAATGGATGCAAATAGCAGTCTCCTTCGCCTTGTACACCTTCGAGTTCTTGATCTTTCCGATAATGACTTCAATTACTCTCAAATCCCCCCCAGGATAGGTGAGCTTTCACATCTAAGATATCTGAACCTTTCTCGTACAATATTTTATGGAGAAATTCCACCACAAGTTTCGCAGTTGTCCAAGTTGTTGTCTCTTGATCTAGGCTTCAATGCTGTATCAAGTCCTAGAGGTAGTGCAGTTAATCTTTTGCAACTCAAACTGTCCAATCTCAAAAGCATAATACAAAACTCAACAAAACTTGAGAACCTTCTACTTAGTTATGTGACTATTTCATCTACTTTACCTGACACACTCACAAATCTAACTTCGTTGCAAGCACTATGCCTATACAATTCTCAATTGTATGGTGAATTTCCAGTTAACGTTTTTCATCTTCCAAACTTGAAATATCTGGATTTGAGATATAATCAAAATCTCAATGGTAGGTTGCCTGAGTTTCAGTCCAGTTCACTTGCCTGGTTAGAACTTGATGTAACAGGTTTTTATGGTACACTACCAGTATCCATTGGAAAGCTTAGTTCTTTAAATCTGCTATCAATCTCAGATTGCAAGTTTTCTGGGCATGTTCCTTCTTCTCTTGGCAACCTCAGACAGCTCACGTACCTAAACCTTGGATATAACAAATTTAGAGGCGACCCTTCTGCATCCCTGGCAAATCTTACCAAACTAAACTACCTGTATGTTGATTTCAATGAATTTACTATTGAGACCATCTCATTTATAGGTAAGCTCTCATCAATAATTGCCTTGGATATATCCTCAGTAAATATTGGCAGTGACATTCCATTATCTTTTGCAAATCTCACCCAACTATGCCTTTTTACGGCACAAAATAGCAATATAAAGGGTGAAATTCCATCTTGGGTAATGAACTTAACCAATTTAGCTCACTTGGACCTTAGAGAAAATAACCTTCATGGTGAAATCCCAAACTCTTTCTTCAGACTTGAGAATCTTGAATTTATTTCCCTAAACTCTAATTTGATATATGGAAAGCTAAAGCTTGACATGTTTCTAGAGTTCAAAAAGCTATCTTTTCTTGATTTATCATCCAACAAACTGTCATTGTTCAGTGGGAAAAGATCTTCCAATGTGACTGATTCTCCAATTCAAGTCCTAAGTTTAGATTCATCCAATTTAGTTATGATTCCAGCATTTATAAGAGATCTTGGTGATTTGGGATGTCTTTACTTGCCAAACAACAATATAACTTCACTACCCAATTGGCTGTGGACAAAAGCAAGTCTACAAAGCTTAACTGTCTCCCACAGTTCATTGACAGGAGAAATATCCCCATCCATATGCAATCTCAAATCACTCATCCATCTTGATTTATCATTCAACAATTTAAGCGGAAACATTCCCTCATGTTTGGGGAACTTTAGCCAAACTCTAGAAATTCTGACATTAAAAGGGAACAAATTGTCTGGCCTCATTCCGCAAACATACCCGATGCGAAACACCCTTCAAATGATTGATTTCAGAAATAACAATCTTCAAGGTCAGTTGCCAAGAGAATTGGTCAACTGTGGATGGCTAGAATATTTTGATATTAGCCATAACCATATCAATGATTCATTTCCATTCTGGCTGGGAGATTTACCTGAGTTGAAGGTATTGGGTTTAAGTAATAATGAATTTCATGGAGACATTAGATGCTTTGAGAACATGGCATGCTCATTTCCCAAGCTTCACATCATTGATCTTTCTCACAATGAGTTCTCTGGTAGTTTTCCATCAGAAATGATCCAAAAATGGAAATCAATGAAAGCTTCCAACACAAGTCAATTACAGTACGAGCAATCGCTTATTTACTTCCGTCATCGGAGGGAGCAAGAATATTGGACAGAAACGAACATGTATTCGTTCACAATGTCAAACAAAGGGTTGATGATGGTTTATGAGAGGCTTCAAGAGTTTTACAGCATGATAGCCATTGATATTTCAAGCAACAAAATCAGTGGAGAGGTACCAAAAGTTATAGGCGACTTGAAGGGTCTTGTTTTGCTCAACCTGTCAAATAACTTCTTGATTGGCAACATTCCATCTTCCTTAGGGAAGCTTTCAAACCTTGAAGCACTTGACCTTTCTCTCAACAATCTATCAGGGAGGATTCCCCAACAGCTGACACAACTCACCTTTCTGGAGTTCTTTAATGTGTCCTTCAACAATCTCTCAGGTCCTATACCTCAGAGTGAGCAATTTGCTACATTCCAAGAAACTTCATTTGCGGGTAACCAAGGTCTGTGTGGAGATCAGTTGTCGAAGAAGTGTATAGATCATGCAAGGCCTTCTTTTTCTCCACCTTCTGCCTCTGATGATGACCATGACTCTGAATCTTTCTTTGAATTTGACTGGAAAGTAATTCTTACTGGGTATTTAGGAGGTGTTGTTGCTGGAGTAGCATTGGGAAGCACCTTCTATCCGCAGGTACTTGGATGGCTTAAAAGAGTCTTCTGAGTTGAAAGTGAAAAACTTCTCTTTCCTTTGTAAATATGGTTCTCATTTGTTCTGGTTTTCTTTTGCTGTTGCAATTGCCTCTAGTAATAGTGTGCTTTGTATACAGTTTAGCTGTTGTTAGTCTGAAATATAATGAAAATTAGTAATGAGACAAACCAATTTGCAGATTCAGACAAGGTGAGGCATGGTGGTTGGTGTGTATAAAGGTTATTTGAAAGTATTGTAACAAAAGTACTGAATTAGTTGTAATTCAGCTATAGTTAGGTACAAATCAGTGTTATAGAGTCCTATAAATATGAGACTCGTGTACCTCATTTACCATCTTTTTCAATTAATATAAAATGTAACCTTATGAGTTTTGCTCCGGACTGGCCCCTCGGCCCAGTTCAGATTAAGTATCAATATGGTCTATATCTCTCCTATGTATATGACTTTCCTCTGTTTGATCCATGAATTTGAAATTTTAACAACTTGAACTCTTATTTTGGCACGTTGCTAGCAAGATGATACCAACAAAGTCTAGACAAGGGATACTGGAAAATGAACTATCCTGAAGTGAAGGTCAAACCAATTGAGACACAACAACTTATTGGTTAGTGCCACAGGAAGAATGATTTCCTTCTCGATATGATTTCATTCCAAATGGAAGCTTAGATCCTCATCTATATGGTGGGAAAATCTTATTGACTATAAACAGTGAGGTATAATAACATAGCATCGAGTCTCCTTCACAGAAAAAAAGATGCTTGTGCCATGCCAACCTATCTTTTTCCAACCAAAAATTGCTTTTTTCTTTAGTTTCATCACTATTGGACAAAATCGTTACTCCCTCAGTTTCATTATAAGTGTCCTACTTAGAATATTCCTACGTCTCAAATTATTTGTCACTCTATAAATATCCTGTTTAGAATATTTCTCCATCTCAAATTAAATAGTTTATTACTAGTCCCGAGAATGAAATATAAGCAGAAAGGGTATTTGAAAAGCTGACGTATCTGATTTAAAAATTAAGATCAAATATATCAACTTTCAGATACCAATTTTGTGTATATTTCATTCCAATATTCTATTACTACTACCCTCAAACCACTCGAATTAATGTGGATATTTAAGTCTTAACACTAATTAACCATATAAACTAACATAAATAATCATTTCTTTTAAGAATTTGCACTATGTATGTAGTAATAATTATGAGAATATTTCTACTTAGAGTTAGGAGTACAAGTTCTGGTAGTGAAATCTCAATACTATGATACATTATTATTACACCAGCTGAATGTACTCATCATTTCAAAGTGATCACTAACCATATAATGTATGGAACCAAAGAATAAACTGAATAAATAAATAAACCAATTAAGCAACCGATATATACCTCTGAATAAAATAAAGTTTAGAATGAAAAAGTAATTTTGAGTGTGCATGAGAATGAGAAGAAGCAAAATGGTTAAAGTGGAATTAGGTTACCTAATATGAATCTCATAGTGATTGCGAAATCAAACAATGTAGATGTATTTAGGGTTTTCGATCGAAAACGAGTTGAATTTGAAAACAAAAAATGTGAAATTTGAGTCGCCATTAACGATCGCCGAGAAAATCAAAAGGTATAATTGCAATTTTGTGTTTTTTGAAAGGTAATATCAAAATAGATAAACCCTAACGATCTATTTGTTATTGGTCCTTCAATTTGTAACATATTGATTTAGAGCCCAGATTCTTAAAAAATAATTTTTGTATATTGTAATTTAGATATTTTTAAGAAAACAAGTTGGATTGTATTTCTCCAAAAAAATTAATTATATAAAAAATTTGAAAAACTATTAAAAACAATTTTTTATTTAAAATGGTTTTTTGAATTTTTTTTATTTTCTAAAAATATTGTAATAAACAGACACAAATTTTTGAAAATTATTATTTTCAAAAACAAAATTGTAACAAATGTATCATCATTTTTCTTTTCCGACATAAAAAAAATCTCGACATCATAAGTTTAGTTTTATAAAATAAATTATGATTTTTAATCTTTATAAAATTATTTTGCATATAATTTTAGTTACTATGAATATGAAACATATTTAACTCTTATTAATATTCTAAAATAATTCTTCTTTTTTTCATAGATTCCTAGAGGCGTAATATTATTTCATATGCATCGGACATTAAATGTGGATACTTCTCCTGCCGAAATTTTGAATGCAAGTTTATCACGTTATGGGAGTTTAATCTCTTCTTTTACATCCAACCTTTGTGAGGGTTTAGCCTCTTAAAATTCTTCTTTTGTTTTATTTGATAATTCTGATTGGAACTCATACTCACAATGGTAATGGAAGATCAGTGAAAGGAATGATTTGTCTTAGACAGTGGTGTTTAACCAGAATCTGAAGTGTGTGGCTGGAATCATCATCAGAGACCCGATGATGGGGTGTACTTTCAAAATACTTCAACACTCAACATTAGTATGTGTTTGATGTGGAAGTTAGGGTTTTAGGCATACTTTGAGTGATGTTAGTAAGAGGCTTATAATATATAACCAACAAAGAGGAGATATTGGACTTGGGTCTAATTTGGAGTAGACTAAAGCTGAGTTCGGTCTAGAACAATAAACAAGAATTTGGATATATCTATGATTTTTGAATGTATTGAAATTAACACACATTTTTAAAAGTTTATCTTATTAGTAATTTTATTAACTCAATTGGTAAAAAAAAAAGTATTCATTCTAGGATTAAACTAACCACGGAACAACACTTTCAACAAACAACATAACACATTGAGACATGTTAATGTAATTTTCATACATTCATATATTATTGTGACAGCGTCTCCAATTTAAGAATCAACATGATTATTAACTCAATTTAAAATGTTAATCCGTTTTGGCCCATGCTAAATATTATTATAATGATATTAAGTTAGTAATATCAAAAATATATTAAAAACTAAGTGACTAATATTAAAAATGCATTTCACAACAAATTAAGATAGTGTTATTAATCTGATTGACAATTTACAATTTTAGATATAATTTTAAAAATTAAATAATGCAAAGAATTAGATTCATATAATCTTACATTAAAGATTGAAACGTAAATAATCTTATTTTTAAATTTGAACAAAATCTAAAAACTGCTTGAAATGAAAACCTAATTTTAATAGCTTTTAATAAAAAATCAATTTTTATAATTAGTTTTATTTAAAAAAAAATGGAGTTTCATTACAGCAAACAAACAGAAAATAATCTATGCTTTTCTTTAAAATCTTTAGATTATTGAGTATAAAAAAATCACCGTTTTATAATTTATGTAACAAACATGGCCAATAATCCTTCAAACACATGACTAGTAGTAATGAGTTGAAATTTTTGAACATTAGGAGATTTAAATGACACCATATGCTTTATACAAGCCATGTTTCCATGTACACATTCTAGCATCATGCATGTTGTATTAAAAACTATGATAATTATATCTTGTCCAAAATTCAAAGTATTATTTGAGATCTAAATAATACAAACCTATGTACAAAATATTGAATACAAGTCTCTTTCTTGCAATTCTATGTTGCATTTGTTGGTATCAAAGTCAAATTGGATATTGTCAAAACCATCATAGAATATTCCTCCAAATTCATCATCACTAGCTGTATTATGTTGTTGCTGTTGTTCTTTTGTGACTTCATGATCCTCAGATACATTTGAATTCTTTTCGAGTAATTCTCTAAACAACGAAGATCGAAGGAGAAGGCTAAGCGCGGTTGGAGAAGTTGACTTGTTGCTCAAGAAACTGTAGTTTTTGTTTTCAATTGATGGTTCTTGCTTTTCATTTGAATTCATGTAATCTGAATTGAAAAAACTCTTTTTAAGGGCTAATAACTTTGATTCTTGTATTAGAGTAGAGTTATTTGGTGATGCTACTTTCTGTGAGTCTTGTGGAAGTGCTTTTGATTCATGTTTTGTTTCTGTGGTACTTTCTGGCTTTAACCATTTTATGTAACTGCTTAATTCAAAGTTGGTTACAGCATGAATTCCTCTGTACTCAATTGCAGCTATGTCATAAGCTCTTGCAGCTTCCTCTTGTGTACCTTTATTGGTTAACAACATATCTTATTGTGATGCTAATGAATGAAGAAAAAAATGTGAAAGATAGCTATATGTTTATTTGTGTGATTTTAACCTTCGTTCGCGTTATAATTCCCAAGAAAAAATATAATAAACAATTTAGTCTCTGAGAGAAAAATTTACAAATAGTCCATTAATATTAACATATTCTGGGATGATAATTTTAAAAAATTATTAATGAATTTATTTTTCTAAATGACTAAATTGAACGACAAGTAATTTTTCAAGAACTAAAATTTTAGTGGCGTGTATGTGAAGATTTAACTTACTATAGGTTCCAAGATAAAGATATTTGTTTCCAAAAACTCTTCCTATCCTTGCTTCCCATCTACCATTATGATGGTGCCTGCAAAATATTCACCAAGTATTAGTGATTTATGTTCATCATCAACAATTCAAAAACCAATGATTGTTGTACATAAGAGAGTATTTATCACCTTGCAACACCTCTATACTTTGAGACACCTCTTGAAAAGCCACTGCTCTTTCTGTTAAATTAGTTTTAAGAAAAATGTCATATACTCATTGATAGGGTGACCTATGGAAATGTACTCAAATATATTGTGATATTTTACACAAACTTATCAGCTGCAACCTCAATTGTTCCTATAGTCAAAGAGTAGGATTGTTTATGGTTTCGTTCAATATGAAAACCAAATCATATTGTTAATGGTTCGTCGTGAACCGAACTGGTATAAAAATTTAGTACATATTATGTATTCAAATCGTTATTACTTTCGTAGAAAATCGGATTGTACTTGTTTGAATCAAATTATTTATTTGTGAACTAAACTCGACTAAATTGATATGTTAAAAAAATAAAATAAAATAAAATTGAATCGAAATGTTAAAATGAACTAAATCACATTAAAAAGAAATTAGTTGTGTCAGGTAGTTCCAAATGATTTAGTTCGTGAACTATCTATTTTTAATTTGAATTTTTTTTCTTTATATTTCAGTTTAATTTAACAGTTTGATTTTTTATGTTTTTCAATAATGCCAGTCAAGAGGTATTTACCTTCTTAATGTAGCCAAGTACTCCTCTTTGGTCATAGTATTCATTATTTCTACCTCTTTCTCATAATCTGATATCTGTTGGAAGTATAAGAAGCATTAGATGAATCAACCATCTAGACCTTACAAATCATTATTATTTCATAGATATTTAATCCCATGTGTCTTATTTAAAATGTGGACATTTCTTAAATAAAATTATTACTATTACAAGTTTTCTATGTATTATGTAAGTAATATGTTAAAACTGAAATATCATTCTACTTTATTTATTATTTATTTACTGTATAGTTGCAACTGCTTTAATAAATAAAGGTATATCAATAAAAATGATAAATAATTTGAGACAAAAAAATATTTCAAATGAGACGCATAATATAAGATATGTTGAGTATTTATTATTATCATCGTATTCGTACCGAAAAATTTGTGAATGTTGATGTTCCCCAATACTTAATTGCAGCTAAATCATATGCTCTTGCGGCAGCTTCTTCTTCATCATAAGCCCCTACAATATTTAAAACATAACTTAATTATCATCTTACATTTAACCAACAATATGAAAGAATCAAAATCTTTTGGTTTTCATATTCAAGATACTCACCAAGGTATACTATTAGTCCCAATGTCAAATTCCAGCCAAAGTTCCAAGTGGAAAGGATATTCATAAACATTAAATAAAAAAATAGTATTGTTAACAAATTAATAAGTAATACTATATAGATCACTAGAGTTAATGCTAAAACTAAATGGAGAAATTTTACCTTGTTTCCCTTTCTTCTTTTGTGTTATGTTCCAAGAATGTTTGTCCCATAAATGAGCTTCATATCGACCTGTCCATCTATGCCTATTTATATTTCAATGTTGATTAGAAAAATAATTAAATACAAGAAATGAAATAGTAAGTATCTAACATCTATTTGAAATTATAGTTCTAAATTGCGGTATGCAACAACATTTGCGGCCACAACATAAACTTTTTAGAAATTTTCATAACTTGTAATTGTAATTGCAGTCGCTATTTCTCTGCATTTTTCTATAGTACCAAAGTTTTCAACATATTTTTTTCTAGAAATTTTCATTACAATATTGCAAATGCAATTGCGGCCGCATCAGCCACATTTATCTGTAATTTGCTACAATTTTAAAGTTTGCAACTTAACTATAACTGCAATTTAGAATCATGTTTGCAACTATAAAACAAGGAAATTCCTTCATATAATAACCTGCTAACACCGCGAAATTTTGAACTTCTCTTTATAGTATTAATTGTAGAATTTTCAATTTCACCAACTTGTTGCTTATGGTTATCATGGCCTCTTTTTGATGCAATAACATGTTCTCTTCTTTGCCTCTTGACAGAACGTGCTCCTTTTACCTCAAATTTTTCCATGGACCTTTGACTCTTTTTCAAACTCATTTCATTCTCTAACATCATTGCCATTTCTTGTGTTTATTTGATGTTGTTAATGTTAGGTAGAGTTTTGTTCCTAATTCTTCTCAACTTTGAACTTAATTTGATACAATGTGTGTGAGGTATGTGTTATATATTAATTATAGGATGCATGTTTGTTTTGTCCTTATTATGTTATTTTTGTATTTATTGTTACCAACATAATTACATGATTGAAGTTACAAACAAGGGAAGACGATAATTTCATGGAAATTTTTTGTTGCCAGCTCAAAATTTTAAGAGTTTTTTAATTTGGTTAGTGAGAATTATATATATCCTCCCCTGTTTTTAATAAGAATCCCTTTCACAATGTGATAGTGATGTCTCAAAATTTAAGTCAACACCCCACTTTTATTATGTAATTATGAAGTCATGATTTTATCATTGAAATTGTAAGAGTTTGACATTAAAACTCTTTAAAGTTTGCAAAATGACAATTTAGTCTTTTAAATTAATAGAACACTAATTAATTTAATTATTTTTTGAATTTGGCACCATAATTTTAAAGGTTTAATGTTTATTTTTTGAATTTGGCACCATAATTTGACAATTTAATTATTTTTTGTAAAGCATAGGTAACGCTTCGGTATACTACGGTTGAAAAACCGTTCTCATAACTTACGACAACGGTTTTTTCTCATATGCAACGGTTTTTTAGTGTTGCGGTAGACCAAAAATGTTGTAGTGATTGATGCGACATGAGACAACTGAACATAATGGGTGCGTTTGTTTTTAGTATTTTTTTTTAAAAAAAATTGATTTTTTAAATTAAAAATCATTTTTTTAATGGTATTTGTTTTAAATTTTTTAAAATTATTTTATTAAAAAAAATTGTTTTTTGATTAAAAATAAAAAGATAAAAATAGTAATTCCTCATATTTATGTCGGGCTATGCATGAGAGAGATAAATGACACAAAATTGAAAGACACTTTTGCATTCAACTTCTCCTGTCGTCATTTTTCTCCTTCCACATTAAATCATTTTATCTTTACAGTTGTATTCATACGTCGATATCAATTTTTTTTGTTTATTTATTATTTTTTATATTGTAGGATCTAATTACGATTTGAAATATTCTATTTGTTTTGGGTTGATGATAGGTTAGGTATGAAAAATCATTTTTTTATGTCCTTTATGATAATTTAATAATTTAAAAAAATACTTTTATAAAATCATATACAAATAAATTAAAAATTATTTATATAATAGTAAATAAATGGGAGTTAAAAAACTTTTTTTTTTAATTTTTAAAATATAATCTTTAAATTATTTAAAATGAAAATCATTTTTATTTAAGCTTAAACAAATGCATCTAATATAAATCATTAATTGATTTTGATAGAATATTTATTTCATAAGTTCAAGAAACTAATATAAACTAATTCCTCTGAAAATTATTGAGTTGGATTGGACTAATGATAAAATTGAAAGGTTAAGTATGACTAGATATTTAGGATATAGAAATTATATATAAATAAATTTCACTTTTACTTTGAACACATTAGTTCGGGTAACTCAAAAATTAACTTGGTCTTCTATGGAAAATATTTTTTTGTGTTGACCAAGATTAAGAAGGAGTGGCAAATAAAATTTGTAACCAAACCATACAATTATTTATTTATATTAAAAACAATACATTTTTTTTAATGTTGCTGACAGGAAAGATACAGAGACTAAAACAGCGACGTTGGACGGTTTTTTTTTTATATTTATTTTTTTATTAAAGAAGTTGGACGGTTTTTTAATTTAAGAGGCCATAAAAAACAAGATGAATGCATAAAAGGTTGAAGGTTTTTTAATCTATTCTTTTTTAGATTCATCTTTGGGAATTTTTGTTGGGGAAGAAGAATGGAGTTTGGTTACCCCAAGTTATCTATAATTTACGGTATTTCCTATGATAAAAATGCTCATATAATATTGTCATAAAAAGAAAATTATATAACATTCATCCAAATTTCATTATATTACTCATTTTATTTAAAGAGGAGTGATACAATTACACACAACTAAATGGGTTGTCAAAAAATACTTAATGAATTTTAATTAAAAAGAATCTAATTAATTCGAATTTTGATCTGAAAGTGAATAATATTTTATCATATTTTATTTTTTTCTACATCAAAGTCTAAATTATTGAGATTTTTTTTCTTAAAAACTAAAAATTTAAAACAAAATCAAATTACAATCATGTATTTAAATCTATAATATTGATGATGTTAAAATAATTAATGGAATATGTATTAAATTAAATCAAAATTAATATTTTAATCTAAATCAAACAAAATACCACAATAAAATAAAAAATCGAAACAACTTTGTAGCCAAACAACAAATAAAAATAGTACACCAACATGATAAAATCACATAGACACCGAAAAAAACTAAATATATATAGAATAGAAATTATTTATTTAGATAAAAAAAAAACGAAAAAAATGATTTAAAGAAGTATTTCTTATCAAAAATTGGTCGATGAAAAAGAAGAGAAAAAGAGGAAGTGGCTGCTACGATAAACAAATTGGGAGACTAGCAGAAGTTGTATTGCATTACTTAATAACACAACTTATGTAAACTTTATTAAATTAAATTAAATAATAATAATAATTGAAAACTATATAATAATAATACACTCAACATAACATATATATAATAATAAAATAATGCACTCAACTTACATATTTGTCATTTGCATTTGGGTTAATCGTAGGATCCACTCGGAAGGACGTTTAGTTTAAGCAAAAGCCACTTCGACAGAGTGTTTTTAAATGGAAGTATAATATTGTAGTTAGAGTAACTTGTAGTTGATACTGCGAAAATATGTTGTGGTCATTGTTGAGATAAGTACCATATTTACTTGAAAATATTATAAGTTGATGGTACTTATTGAACTGAAATAGGTGAAAAATAGTTTCCTAAACCCCTAAATATCTAATATTTTTTAAATAGTATGATTTGTAGCACATATATTGTGAATTTTGAAGATATATTGCATCAAGATTAATATTATATAATACAAATATTTAAGACATTAATTTTGACATAACAAAAAATTTGTATAAAATATTTATATGATATAATTTTTCAATCCAACGGTCAAATTTATAAAATATGTATTAAATAAAACATTATCGAATAGTATAATATTACATAAATATAATTTAATATCTCATATATATATTTTTTTTTTATACATCAATTTCAATGATTTAATTTTATCCTTCATGCTTGTTAACTACAAATTGATCACCTATAGTTTGAACTTTGATTTAAAGTTTTATTGAAAATACTCTTTAAATCTTGATTTAAAATAGATATTTCAATTCATTTTAAATCTAGAGTAGAATTAGATACATTTGTCATTGAAACATCCTAGCTTAATTAAAAAAAATTAATAAATATCTAAGGGAACAATGTTTAGAAAAGAAGATTGATATCTTATTTCATTAACAAATTAATGGTAAATGATTAAATTGAGAACAATAATATTAATGTAAATAGAAAATATATCGGTTTGATCACTGTGATAGTAGAGAGAGATTGGTGATATCTAATCCCTACTCCTAATAATTATTGTTGTTCTCATTTACAAATTGTGATTCTTTAAAATTTTATTATTGAAAACCATTTTTAACTTCAAAATTAATGAATTTGCAAATTCTTTCAAAGGATATAACAATCCAATTTTAGTACTTTTAATTGCAACAGTTTTGTGTTACAATGAAAGTGTGAAAAAATGTTGAGTAGAAATAGGTTACATCAATTAATTTAGTCACTTAGGCAACTAAAATAAATGCAATTTAAAATATGAGTTGGTACAATTTATAAATTTCAAATGTGGCATATATAACTAGGCATGGCAACGGGCGGGTTGAGGGCGGATTTTGCCTCCTCCACTCCACACCCAACTAATTGGGGAAAACTCGCACCTGCTTCCGTTTTATAGCAGATGTAGAATTTAGACTCACATCCACGCCCGCAACGGAGTTCGGGTTTCTCATATATATATAATCTATTATAATTAATAAAATAAAATAATTGTTATTAGATAATTATGAAATAAACAAAAAATATTTTTTTATAAAGATAAGACTATAATTTTTAATATTTAAAAAATATTAAATATATTCAATATATATATGTATATAAAATTTTAAAATTATGTTAATATTACTTGTAGAGTGGGGGCGGGTGCGAAGTGGATATCACCACCCCACACCTATCTCTGCCCCAAATTTTAATTTTGGAAAAAATCTGCATCCGCACTTGCACATGCACCCAATTAAAGCGGATTTTCCCGTTCAAATCAAACGGGTTTAAGTGCGTACCTGCGGGTGCGCACTACGCCAGAAATGACATTTAACAGCGCCCATTTTACAGCGCTTTCTAAACACAAGCGCTGTTGTAATTATATTTTAAAAATAACGGAACCTATTACAGCGCTTTTTATGTAAAGCGCTGTAAAACAAGCGCTGTAGTAGGTCATATAACGTTTGCGCATCACGTTATAAGGATTTTACAGCGCTTGTCAAAAAAGCGTTGTAAACGGAAGCGCTTTCGCAAATCAGTTACAACGCTTTTTTCACAAGCGCTGTAAAACACATGCACTTTCATTGAATTTAACTACCTATTACAGCGCTTTTTTCACAAGCGCTGTAAAACACATGCGCTTTCATTGAATTTAACTACTTATTACAGCGTTTTTTTCACAAGCGCTGTAAAACACATGCGCTTTCATTGAATTTAACTACCTATTATAGCGCTTTTTTCACAAGTCATATCCTCTACATCTTTCAAATAATTATATACGTTGCGAACCCTAATATCCTCTACGTACTGTGCGGCCCATCTACGTTGTCTAAGGTATTTTTTACACATGATCTGTTATGTTTTGAAATTGTCAAAAATTGTCAAAAACTCATACCACATGATCTGTTCTGTTTTGAAATTTTTAGTTGATATTGGTTTCTTTTTGAAACTTGTTGATATGTTTTGAAAGCTTATTATTTTTGTTACTGCATTTATATAGGTGGTATAATATGGATAGGAAATGGATTTCAGCCAATCGATTGTCAAAAGAGTATGAAATTGGAGTGAAGGAGTTTGTTGAGTTTGCAGTGAAGAATGCAAAAGATCCAAATAGAGTAGTTTGTCCTTGTTTAAAATGTTGTTTTGGAAAACGTGTTAGAGAAGATGAATTAGAAGGACATCTAGTATGTAATGGAATTGATCAAAGCTACACATGTTGGATAAGACATGGTGAGAAAAAAAAAGGAAACATTAATTTTGAGAATAGTTCTACATATGCTTCAACTGATTTCGATACAGATACATATGAGCCGGACCGAGTTGATGAGATTGCAAAAGCAGTTGAAGAAGATCTTCGAGATTGTCCTAAAATGTTTGAAAGTTTGTTGAGTGATGCAGAGAAAGAATTATATAATGGTTGTACTAAATTCACAAGACTGTCAGCGATATTAAAGTTGTACAACTTAAAAGCGAGTAATGGATGGTCTGATAAAAGCTTTACAGAATTATTAACACTCATAAAAGATATGTTGCCAGATGATAATGAACTTCCCAGTCGAACCTACGAGGCTAAACGGATTTTGTGTTCTATTGGAATGAGTTACGAAAGGATTCATGCGTGTCCTAACGATTGCATTTTATTTCGAAACGAATATGAACTACTTAAGGCGTGTCCGAAATGCAATGTCTCTCGATATAAGAAGAAAGAATCTACTCCAGCAAAAGTCGTGTGGTATTTTCCTATAATACCAAGATTTAGGCGCATGTATCGCAGTGAAGAAGATTCAAAACACTTGACATGGCATGCAGATGAAAGAATTAGAGATGGAATGTTTCGACACCCTGCAGATTCCCCACAATGGGCAAAAATTGATCACGAGTATCCTGAATTCGGGATAGAGTCAAGAAATCTAAGACTTGCACTTTCTACTGATGGAATGAATCCACATGGTCTTCAAAGCATCTCACATAGCACGTGGCCTGTGATTTTGGTAATATATAACCTACCTCCATGGTTATGTATGAAGCGTAAGTTTATGATGTTGTCTCTGTTAATTTCTGGACCCAAACAACCGGGGAATGATATCGACGTATACTTGACTCCTCTAATCGAAAATTTAAAAAGTATGTGGGAGACAGGTGTGGAAGTTTATGATGGGTATAAGAAAGAATGTTTCAATTTGAGGGCTATGTTGTTCGGCACAATTAATGATTTTCCAGCATATGGTAATTTATCAGGATATAGCATTAAAGGTCAGTGTGCATGTCCTATATGTGAAGAGAGTACAAATTGGATGCGGTTGAAACATTGTAAGAAGAATGTGTTTCTTGGACATCGTAGATTTTTACCTTATAGTCATCAGTATCGTGGGTGGAGAAATGCATTCAATGGAAAATCAGAGGAAGGTAAAGCTCCTTTAGCACCGACTGGATATCAAATACTTGAAAAAGTACAAGGTTTGACCAATAAATTTGGCAAACCTTTTGCGGGAGAGCTGGTGAAAACTGGGTGGAAGAAAAAGTCAATTTTCTTTGAATTGCCATATTGGAAGTCATTGTATGTAAGACATTTCCTCGATGTGATGCATATTGAGAAAAATGTATTTGAAAGTGTTATTGGTACGTTACTCAATGTTCCAGGAAAGTCTAAAGATGGCGTCAATGCAAGATTGGACTTGGTCGATATGGGAATAAGAAATGAACTGGCTCCAGTAAAGAAAGGAAATCGCACATATCTACCTCCAGCCGCTCATACTCTATCTAGAAAGGAAAAAATTGTTTTATGTAAATTTCTACACGAAGTTAAAGTTCCAGAAGGATACTCTTCGAACATTAAAAATTTGGTTTGTATGAAAGACCTCAAGTTAAAAGGTTTGAAGACCCATGATTGTCATATTATAATGGAGCATTTGCTACCAATAGGTATACGTTCCATTTTACCTGAAAAAGTTCGACTAGCCTTAACTAGATTATGTTTCTTCTTCAGGGAAATTTGTAGTAAAGTGATCGACCCTCAGAAATTACCGACATTGCAGAGGGAAATTGTTGTTACTTTGTGTGAGCTTGAAATGTATTTCCCACCATCGTTTTTTGATATAATGGTTCACCTTACTGTTCATCTGGTTAAGGAGACACAACTTTGTGGGCCAGCTTATATGAGATGGATGTATCCGATAGAACGATATATGAAAATATTAAAAGGGTACGTAAAAAGTAGAAGTCGACCAGAAGGTTGTATTGCTGAACGATACATTGTTGAAGAGGCTGCTGAATTTTGTACTGAATATCTGTCCAATGTTGAATCCATAGGGCTTCCCATGTCTCGTCATTCGGGAAGACTATCAGGAGAAGGGATAACTGGAAGGAGACTACTGACTATATCAAGGACAGAATGGGAGCAGGCACAATTGTATGTTCTGCACAATGATGATGAGGTTCAACCGTATGTTACAATACACATTGATCAGTTATCTCGTTTGAACATGAATAGGAATCAAAATTGGATAACTCGAGAGCACAATCGAAGTTTTGTAACATGGTTAAAAAATCACATAATGTCAAAATTTGATATAGACCCCGGATCAATTTCAAATAGATTGAGGTGGCTAGCAAATGGTCCGAGCTTACATGTCTTTTCTTACACTGGTTATGTTATTAACGGCTACACATTTTATACCAAAGAACAAGATGATCAGACCACTATGCAAAATAGTGGAGTCACTCTCGTAGCTGAAGCGATGCATGTCTCAAGTGCAAAAGACAAAAACCCAATATATGCAAATCTATCATATTTTGGGGTTATCGAGCGCATATGGGAGTTAGACTACACAATGTTTCGTGTTCCCATATTTGGTTGCAAGTGGGTCGATAATAATAATGGCGTTCGGATTGATGAGTCAGGATTCTTGCTTGTCGATTTTAATAGGGTGGGATACAAAGACGAGCCTTTTATTTTAGCGTCGCAAGCTCAACAAGTGTTTTATGTCACTGATCCTTCTAATGATAAATGGTCTGTTGTCCTATCGACCAATAAAATAAGTGATGATAACAATAATGATGAAGATGTTGGTAATGATCTTTTATTTGCAACATCACAACAACCACATGAAATTGATTCAACTGATGATGGTTTATATCTTAGAGATGATCATGATGAGGGAATTTGGATTAATCCATCGTTTCGTATTGTAAATGGACAAACAAATGTGAATGTCACCAGGAAAAGAAGAAGGGCATCTTAATGTATATATATGTTTAATTGTTTTATATAAGCTATGCATGTAATCTGAACTGTGTTATTGTAAATATGCATGTAATCTGAATTGAGTGTTTTATACTAAGTTCTGATTAATTTATTTTCTGATTAATTTATTTTCTGCTTATATTTAGCTTGATTTGAGTGTTTTATACCAAGTTCATGTAACAATGAGTGTTTTATATTTAGCTTGATTTACATGAACTGAACTGAATATAAATTAGTAATTTACATGAACTGAACTGAACTGAATAGAGAGATTCTCTTTTGCTCAGTGCATATATATATATAGATTCTTCAGAATACTCATTTCTAATAATTCATCATCTCCTAAAGTATTGTGATAAAGACAATGATAACAATATTTTTAATCCAATAAACAATGATAAAAATGTTTTTAATGTCATCCCAACCCAAATAAACCAAACACAAAAATAAAATAAAGAGACATTTTACAGCGCTTATCTTAAAAAGCGCTGTAAAAGATCCTTTTAAAAATAAAATAATGAGTGTTTTATACCTTTTACAGCGCTTTTCACACAAAGCGCTGTAAACGACTCTTTTGAAAGTGAGTAAAAAAGACATTTTACAGCGCTTATTTGACAAAGCGCTGTAAAAAAGCTTTAAAAATAATATTCATCAGACACCTAATTTCTTCAAACACCTTGTACGCATCATGGGAATCCAAAAAACATCAGACACAAACCCATTTCTTCAAACACCTTGTACGCATCATGGGAATCCAAAAAACATCAGACACAAACCCATTTCTTCAAACACCTTGTACGCATCATGGGAATCCCCAAAAACACCAGACACAAACCCATTTTTCGCAACATGGCAATGATCCTGAATACCAATTAAGTTTCGATTTAAGAAGGAAAGAGAATGTAAAGAGATAAAAAGGGTGTTGAGGTGGAGATTGAATTGTGAAAGAGTAAGCTTTGATGTTTGTGAAGAAGATGCATAAAAGGAGAAGAGTTTGGTGAAGAGGAAGGGATTTTTGTGGTGACCAGTTACTACTATGTGGGTTTTGCATGCATGTTGAGCTTGTTTAAAAAATAACATAACATAACAAAACACAAAAACAATAAGGCCTTTTACAGCGCTTATTTGGAAAAAGCGCTGTAAAAGAGCCTTTTAAAATTAACATAAAGAGACATTTTAGAGCGCTTATGTGGAAAAGCGCTGTAAAAGGCTTTAAAAAACATTCATATAACATAATAACACACGGAGGTCTTTTACAGCGCTTATTTGGGAAAAGCGCTGTAAAAGAGCCTCTTAAAATTAACATAAAGAGACATTTTAGAGCGCTTATGTGTAAAAGCGCTGTAAAAGGCATTCAAATAACATAATAACACACGGAGGTCTTTTACAGCGCTTATTTGAAAAAAGCGCTGTAAAAGAGCCTTTTAAAAATTTAACTAAAGAAGCCTTTTAGAGCGCTTATGTGTGAAAGCGCTGTAAAAGGCATTCATATAACATAATAACACACGGAGGTCTTTTACAGCGCTTATTTGAAAAAAGCGCTGTAAAAGAGCCTTTTAAAAATTTAACTAAAGAAGCCTTTTAGAGCGCTTATGTGTGAAAGCGCTGTAAAAGGCATTCATATAACATAATAACACACGGAGGTCTTTTACAGCGCTTATTTGAAAAAAGCGCTGTAAAAGGCATTCAAATAACATAATAACACACGGAGGTCTTTTACAGCGCTTATTTGAAAAAAGCGCTGTAAAAGGCATTCAAATAACATAATAACACACGGAGGTCTTTTACAGCGCTTATTTGAAAAAAGCGCTGTAAAAGAGCCTTTTAAAAATTTAACTAAAGAAGCCTTTTAGAGCGCTTTACAAAATAAGCGCTGTAAAAGGCTTATAAAAAGCGCTGTAAAAGTGTTACGTATATATAACAGTTACCTCTTCAGTTTCCTCTTCATTACGTAACCTTCATCTCAACCTTCATTTCTTCTCTTCTTTTGCAAACCCTATCATCCCGTCCTTTACGAACCTTATTTCCACGATCATCTCCTTCATTTCGAACCTTATTTCCATCCAAGATCATCTCTCCCATTTCACACAATATATTTTCATTGAAATACGTAACCCTCATTACGTATTTCTTCAAACCGTATTTCTGTGAACCATATTTCTGTGAACTTTCTGCAAACCCTCTTTTCTTTGCATTTCGTCTTTCTTCGAACCATCATTATTCAGGTATTGATGTTATTAAATTTTTGTAATCATTAGAATGCATGTTGAGCTTTTTTAAGATATACTGATACATGTTGAGTTTGTTTATAATAATGCATGATCCATGTTGAGCTTGTTGATGTTATACTAAAGTGCATGTTGAACTTGTTGTAGTTAAATGGATACAAACAAAGATTTAGAAGTTCAAAATGAAGAAGTTGGCACCTCTAAGACTTACGAAAAAGAAGTCAAACGTGGTGCAACTATCATGCAAAGGGTGATTAAAGCACGGAGCAGTGGCATTAAATTTGAGGTATACTATATATACTCTGTTTGCTGTGTGTTTTTTTATCTTTTTTTAGGGTTTAGGGCATGTACTTACTATATGAGTTTATTAGGTTGGCTGGAACGAGAGTGGTCAGCCAGTTGACCCCAACAGCTCCATGTTTGTAAGCTACATTGGGGCTGTTGTTCGTCAAAATGTCCCAATAACAATAGACAACTGGAGAGATAAGGCGTTGAAGGATGCCAAAGATATCATCTGGAATGACATTCAAGTAAATATTTTGATCTACTCTTTTGTCATTTATAATTTTTTTTCTGTAAAATACATTACTTATAATTGTTTTCATTGCAGACCACTTTTGTTCTTGATGAGGAACGAAAGTCATATGTTTTGAGAGTTGCTGGGAAAATCCATCGTGGATTTAGATCCCATCTCTCAAATTTCTATCTAAAAGATAGAGAAGGAAACACAAATGCTGAACCTCCAAAGATATATCAACATTATATATCAAAGGATGAATGGAGTGCATTTGTTTCCAAACGTTCTGACCCGGCGTTTGTCGTAAGTGATTAATTTATTAGCATTTGTGTTTTATTATTCATATTCGTAGCGTATTTTAAATTTTTACACAATTGCTATTTTTTTTTTATATAGAATATTAGTAAGGCAAATCGCGAACGGGCAAGCAACCCAAAACACCCATACAAGAAATCACGTATGGGATATGCACGCCTTGAACAAAAAATTGTAAGTAATTAAACATCACTTGTAATTTGTATTATAAACTATAGTGTGTAACTAATTTGTATTATTTTGTTTATGATTTTAACGAATAGAGAAAAGACACCCAAGCCGATCAACCCTTGGGTCGTCATATCTTATGGAAGGAAGCGCGTGTTAACAAAGAAGGAGTGGTTGATAATGAAAATGTCAAGAAAGTTGTAGAACTTTGTGTAAGTATATTATCACTTTAATATTTTTTAATATTGTATTTTAAAAATGCTATTGAACTTATCTTTTTAATGTTACATGTATTTTAGGAAACTATTGAACAAAGTTCTGAAACTCAAGAGGGCAACAAGGATACGTGCAGGGACATTCTTGGGAAAGTGTTTAATGTCCCTGAGTATTCCGGTCGAGTGAGGGGGAAAGGATTTGGCGTAACTCCCAAAAGCTTTTTTCCTCAAGAGAAGCGCCAAAAACCTTCCAACGAGGAAGTATTAGAGAAGCTCAGAATCTTATCGGAGCAAGTGGCACTCTTGGTGAATACGAATAAAGACAAGCAACTTCCGGTTCAGCTCCAACCTGAAATACAAATGGAGAGTGAAACCGGGAGTTGCAACGTCGGTTTGAAGAGTATTCCCGAGGTAATTAATTACTTACTACTTACTTGCTTATGTAATTACTTATGTATTAAACAAACTTATATATTAACTGTACTTATGTTTTAACTATTGATGTAGGGTGTCACTACATGTGTCCTATACTTGTCCTCGCCGACTCAACGGAAGGTGGGAAAAGGAATATTGCACAATACTTCGGGAGAAGTATTGCACAATATTCCGATCCCCGCGGGCCATGTCAAAGTATCGCCTACGGTTGCTTTCGAACCAACTGCACCGTTGCCCATACCGGACAACGATGGAGATATGAAGTTCTTAAGCGACGCTATTGGCAGTTACGTGGCATGGCCCACACACCTTGTTGCCCTCGAAAAAAAGATTCCCAAGGACAAATCAGTTACATCTCCCGAAAAGGTTTGTCACATTTATTGCCTAAGGTTTTTTATTTTTTCAGATTCAATAAACTAACATTTTACCTCATTTTTGTAGGTCCAAATAAATAAACCACCCCTACAGCCAAAAAAAGGCAGCAGACCTCAAAAATTGGAGGTTAATAGGGCTGCCAAACTACAAAGGCTGGAGGGTAATAAAGCTGCAAAACTTGCAGCAACAAAAAATCTGGATCGGGGAAAATCGGTCGCTGCTGCTGCTGCTCCTAATAAAAGTCAGCCACGCCTTGGTAAATACGGGGCGTGTCTTGACATCCAAATAAAAAGGAACATGGGCAGCAGCAACGATTCGCCCATTGTACAAATGAATCAAGACATCTTTGGAGATGAGTATATTGAATACCTCGAAAAGGAGCAAATGTACGATCTTCTCGAACATAAGGAGCTGAGTGTTACTGTAATCAGCTTGTACATAAGGTAAAAAATACTTTTAATTGCATTTATTTGTAATTAATTAAATGTATTGGTAATTAATCTAGTTTAAAATTTTCATTGAAGGTTTTTGTACGAGAAGGTCGTGTGCACGAGGAAACTGTCAAATAAATACTCATTCTTGTCTCCGCATAAGATGTCGATGTTCAAACTCGATCCAGACAATGTAAAACACTACATTGTAGATATGTTTTTAAGAAATAAAGAAAGTGATAAATTGTTCTTGGCACCATATAATTCAGGGTACGTAATTTTATCTTTTTTAATTGATGAGAATTTAATTTATTAGTTGTCTATAAACAAAATTGCTTAACCAATTTTTTGTTGTTGTAGGGCACATTGGGTGCTATTTGCAATCAATGCGGTCTCTGAAGTGATATACTATTTGGATCCCGTGCACGGCGATTACACCAATCACCCCGGAATAAAGAATATGCTCGACACGTAAGTAATATTCATTTATTTCTTACATATATATATTTATATATATATATATATAAATATATATATGTAAGAAATAAATGAATATTACTTACGTGTCGAGCATATTCTTTATTCCGGGGTGATTGGTGTAATCGCCGTGCACGGGATCCAAATAGTATATCACTTCAGAGACCGCATTGATTGCAAATAGCACCCAATGTGCCCTACAACAACAAAAAATTGGTTAAGCAATTTTGTTTATAGACAACTAATAAATTAAATTCTCATCAATTAAAAAAGATAAAATTACGTACCCTGAATTATATGGTGCCAAGAACAATTTATCACTTTCTTTATTTCTTAAAAACATATCTACAATGTAGTGTTTTACATTGTCTGGATCGAGTTTGAACATCGACATCTTATGCGGAGACAAGAATGAGTATTTATTTGACAGTTTCCTCGTGCACACGACCTTCTCGTACAAAAACCTTCAATGAAAATTTTAAACTAGATTAATTACCAATACATTTAATTAATTACAAATAAATGCAATTAAAAGTATTTTTTACCTTATGTACAAGCTGATTACAGTAACACTCAGCTCCTTATGTTCGAGAAGATCGTACATTTGCTCCTTTTCGAGGTACTCAATATACTCATCTCCAAAGATGTCTTGATTCATTTGTACAATGGGCGAATCGTTGCTGCTGCCCATGTTCCTTTTTATTTGGATGTCAAGACACGCCCCGTATTTACCAAGGCGTGGCTGACTTTTATTAGGAGCAGCAGCAGCAGCGACCGATTTTCCCCGATCCAGATTTTTTGTTGCTGCAAGTTTTGCAGCTTTATTACCCTCCAGCCTTTGTAGTTTGGCAGCCCTATTAACCTCCAATTTTTGAGGTCTGCTGCCTTTTTTTGGCTGTAGGGGTGGTTTATTTATTTGGACCTACAAAAATGAGGTAAAATGTTAGTTTATTGAATCTGAAAAAATAAAAAACCTTAGGCAATAAATGTGACAAACCTTTTCGGGAGATGTAACTGATTTGTCCTTGGGAATCTTTTTTTCGAGGGCAACAAGGTGTGTGGGCCATGCCACGTAACTGCCAATAGCGTCGCTTAAGAACTTCATATCTCCATCGTTGTCCGGTATGGGCAACGGTGCAGTTGGTTCGAAAGCAGGCATATTACAGCGCTTCTTCGAGAAAGCGCTGTAATATGTACACCCATATATGAAATTATGGGTGGGTATTTTACAGCGCTTTTTTGAGAAAGCGCTGTAATATGCACACCCATATATGAAATTATGGGTGGGCATATTACAGCGCTTTTTCGAGAAAGCGATGTAATATGCACACCCATATATGAAATTATGGGTGGGCATATTACAGCGCTTTGTCGAGAAAGCGCTGTAATATGTACACCCATATATGAAATTATGGGTGGGCATATTACAGCGTTTTTTTGAGAAAGCGCTGTAATATGCACACCCGTAACTCATATGATGGGGTGCATATTACAGCGCTTTTTGTGAAGAAGCACTGTAAAATGTGCATAACAAGCGCGCGTTGTATTTACATGTTTTATAGCGCTTTTTTAAAAGCGTTGTTGTATCATTTACAGCGCTCGTTTCCACAGCGCTTATTTTTTTGAAAAAGCGCTGTAAATGGCTTAAAAAAAGCGCTGTAATATGCGTTTTTTCGCGTAGTGGCGGTTATATTATCATCCCTATATATAACTCTTTAGTGTGCTAATCTATACTATTGGACTATTTCTTTGAGAACAAAATGCGATGTATTTATGGATATTGACTTAAAAAATTGTTTTGAGCAATTTATTTTTTTTATTACAATTTTTAGGGAAATTGTGAAAGTAAAAGTTATAACATTACAAAAACAACAAGTCTAACAACTATAATATCAATTTTAAGATAAGTTATGTTGACATTATTAGAGAGAGAGAGAGAGAGGAATTTGAGGATGGAAACTATTTCAAGTAAATAAATTAATAAAGTTAGATGAGAATAAAACACCGATTCAGAAAAACAAACAAAAATAATTATAATCAAATGGTGAAATCTCAACCATTTGATATTTTTTGTCATCTTACAACATTGTGTTCCTAAATTTTACCCTCTAAAAAAACCACATTTTCAACCAAAAAAAAATTGATTTCATTAAGATTGGTTGAAAACATCATCTAAAATCAAAGGTGAAGTAAGGTGTAAAATTCCTAAAATGATTTTGTTTTTGTTGTTTTCTTCATAAGTACAAATGCATAATTTAATTAATTTATTTTCTAGCATGGCCTACCAATTTGGCAATTTAGTGCCCCAGCATATCTTGTTAATCTATTAGCTTGTGTTCCTGGTCTTGGTTTCATTAGGTAACCTTTTTTGAATGGAAGATTCTTAATTGGTGCTCCTGACTCAATAAATGTTGCACCATTCATAAACAAATCATTTTCTGATCTCCATTGCCATTTTGACCAAACATCTTGTGATGCATAATCTCTATGTGTTATTGTCTTTGCAGCATTGTTGTTTGGTGCAATGAAACGATTTCCTTGACTAAGAATTGTTGGTCCTGAACTACCACCAATTGCATACATTAACCAATGTGTGTAATCATTGTTCAAAACATGAAAAAATCCCCATCTACATCTTGGCATTCTTTGAATCAATCCTTGTCCAAAATGGTTGAATGCAACTGTTATTTGCATTATCTTGTCATCTGAGTATGAATCACTAGCTCCAAACAACATCACCTACAAAAAATTACGAAAATTAGAGATTAAATAAATAACTGTCTGGCGTCTAATAATCGATGTGAAAATTATGAAGAAAAAAAATTAATTTTTAAATTATACTCACATCATTATGTTTGGTCATGTGACAATTTGAGATAGTGATAGCAGTAGAGCCTTGAATAACATCGATAAGACCATCTTCAGATTCAGATAAGGAAATATGATCAATCCAGATGTTTGATGAACCAAAGACAGAGAGAGCATCACCGTCACTTCTTGTTCTTAGTCCAACATGATTATAAGAGTCTCGAATCATACCACCAGATCTAGCCTTGATGTTTCTTATGTGAAGACCATGAATAATGACATTGTTGACAAATTGCATAGTAATGCCAGCACCATCCCTAATATGAACATTGGCACCACGACCATCAATGGTCTTGTCGGATGAAACTAACAACTCTTGATTTAATCTAATGATCATGCTACGTGCAAATATAATCCAAAGTGGTCCTTTTTGAACAGCACCATATCTAAGGGTACCAAATTTTGGGGTAACCAAATCATTGTCGGATTCATCAGTAACAACATAGAATTTTCCACCAAGTCCACCTACTGCCTTTCTACCAAAACCTTTTCCACATTGGGCCAATTGTTGACGGTTTTGGGCCCAATCCTTTTTACACCTCCAACAATTGTCAATTGGATTACTGGACATGCAGGCTGATGATCCACCATGCTTTTGCCTTTGCCTTAGTTCCCTCCTTGTACTGTTTGAATAAGCTTCTTCCATTGCCCTACACACAATTCAATCCATTTTTTTGTGAGATTAATCATTGCTCCAAATTCACTAAATTCATAAAGTACTTCAATTTTTGCGATATTTTTATAAAAAACGAATCAACCAAACCATAAAAAACTTGTTTTGTCGTTACTAATCTTGTCAAATCATTTAATTATTATGATCTACCTGGACATGTTGAGAGAGTGTTGAGGATCTGAATAACTAGCATGACTAGTTATACTAAAAAAATAATATTAAACTTTTTCTTTGTTCTTACACGCCCATTTATACCACGTTATTAAAACATTGAACAGTATTCAAATCAAGGTAGACGAATATCATTTTTATGAGATTTTTATGAGTGTGTGTGGGTAGGGAAGGGGTGAGTGTGTGAATTAGGATTGAAGAGTGAATAAATAAATATAATATAGTTGATCATAACAATAACAAGATAAGAGTTATGGAAGGTACATATTGACATGTAGATTGAGCTCAGTTGTAATATTTTCAGGATTTGGCACATATGACTTAAGAGCAATTTGGCGGGCCAAATCGGCTTGTTCTTTGAGATAATCATCAAACTCAGCAATACCAGCCTCAAGGCATGGAATAGTAATGGCCAAAATCAAGACGATAAAGGTAATCTTTCTTGTAATTCCTGCCATTATTATTCCAATGCCTGAATTATATATTAATTTTATTGATGGTTTTGCATATGTTTCTATGACTTTTTAAGTTTTCTTGGTTTATAAGGCAAGGAAGACTAAGGTCTTGGAATTTGTAGAGAAATTAATGCTACAAGACCTTAGCTTACCAATGCCGATTTAAACCAAGAAAACTTTATTGTGTTGATGTCATATTGCTTAGGAGTTTGAGTTATGAAAAAACATATGCACACACTTTAAATAATGGTAAAAAACTTTAAAGAGTGAATGTTGTTTAGTTCTATATTTAGAAGCGAATACAGAGAAAGAGTCGTTCTATTTTCTAGACTACTCTTGGTCCATTCATAATTGCTTAAGAAAAGGACATCATACAAATAAAATTAGCTTGAAAAAGCAATGTTATAAATTTGTCCACTTGGCCCAAGATTTTCTAAAACTATTAACTAATGATGAATATTTTCATTGGTCAATGACAATTGGTCAAATTTGCCAAATTTGGCCATATGTACCTTTAGCATTATAAGGATAGTATTTTTTATAAGAAAATATGTATTAATTAGAGTACAAGGATATAGTTGTACTTTTTTTAATAATAATAATATGTTTTTTTATTTGCTTCAAGGCATTTGGGATAACGCTTTCAAAGTGTTGATGTACTTGTAATATGACGATTTAGTTATTGATACATCATACATTGCTCTTTACACCCAACAATTAATGTATATCGTGGTGGCTCAATACATATGGACATTTAACACGATATTTTTTTAAAACCCATAATAGTGATAAAAGAACTTTTTGTAAAATGATTAAATATTGGTTAAAATGTTATTTTCAGATATTTTAGAATATCAAATGTTTATTAAATTAATATAATCAATTTTGTTTAAAATTTATGCTCAATTGATTATAAACTCAATTGTTTATTTTTCTCGAGACAATTTTAATTTTATATTATATTTTATTAATCTTAGTTTAAAAATAGTTAAATATGAAACTATTTTATTAAGTAAAATATTTATTTTTGTGAAATTTTAAAGTAATTGTCTTAGTAACTTTGCCTCTGAGCCAACCCTGATGTATATATATATTACCAATCATATATCAATTTGATCTAATGAACATGGTAAAAGTACTTATATGCACATCTTCTTTCATGTGCTTAAGGATGCAGGGGTGATAGTACTTGTCAATATTGTTTGTAATTAACAATATAATGTAATGATGTATTATTGTGTGTTTGATTAAGCAAAATAATTTATAGTGTGGTTTATATTCTTTTTGCTTTGTTTTTAATCACTACGTAAACTCTTTGTATTATGCATCCAAGGTACGTCTTGAGCTATGGATAATTTTTTTCATATATATATATATATATATATATATATATATAGGATAGTGAAAACTGATAGATATTATGAGAAATGAGGACTATTAATAATAATAATTGAATTTAATTAATGCATAAGATTAAATTACTAACTAAAGATGTTATGTGATGGTATTCCCATTCAATAACTCTTAGATACTATATGTTATAACATCTCTAAATTTACTTTCTTTCTATTTTTGTAATAATTCGAATTAAAAACGCTTTAATGTTGTATCAAAAAAATAAAACTCCTTTTAGTAGTTGTGAGATATAATTATTTAAGAATTTTATTTTTTTTATACTTTTTTTGACTCAAAAATTTTAATTTTATTAAACATGTGTTTTTATAGTTTATCAAAATAAAAAACTACTCTTCAATCATAATCTGAAAAAAAAAATTGTATTTTCAAAAAATCCCTTGAAAAATAATTTTCAAAATAAATTTAGAACTTATAAAAATCGAATTTTGAATATCATAATTCAAACTAGCCACACCCACAATTTTATTACAATAAACAAATTAATGAATTTATTAATAAAATTATTTATAATAGTTAATTCTAAATTAATAATGCTTAAATGAAAAAAATAAGTTATTAGATTATATAAACTCGAAATAACATTTTCAATAGTTATTGAAATTTGAAATTTGTGAAATTTGAACTAATAAAATATTACAATAATAAGGATTGAAATTTGGAAGTTACAATAATATTATAATAAATAATAAAAATGCAGGTTTAATAAAAATAAAATCCTTAAGTTAAAAAAATATAAAAATAATATCTTTATTAAGGAGTTTTTAATTCGAGTTATTACGAAAATAGAAAGAATAAATTTGAGATATTATAGCATATAGTATCAAAGAGCTATTGGGTGGAGATACGATTACATAACATCTTTAGTTAGTAATTTAATCTTATGCATTAATTAAATTCAATGGTTATTATTAATAGTTCTCGTTTATCACAATATATATCGGTTCTCACTTGATACTATCAAAAGAAGTTGAGCACAATAAGTACTTACACATGTACAAATAGATAATTACAAGCATAACCCCAAACTAATATATTCTATATAATATTAGGTATAATAGTATTTGTTGAGTTTAAGAGTTTTAAGACCGAACACTTAGGTCTTTTATCTTTTTTTTAAAGTCTTTTATTTTTTAAATATTTATAAATTTTTTATTTATTTTTTAAAATATTTATAAAGTTATTATTTATCTTTATTTTCTTTTGTCTAGATCTTTTATCTTTTAATATATTTACAAAATTATCCTTTAAAAATACGTGTTATTGAAAATATTGAGTGTCGAGTTCACGTAGAACTATTATTAATGATTTTTGATAAGAAACTCAAATTTAATTGTTAGGATTCTTTAAACTCAACAAAATACATCAATATTTTTTCGCTTCATCGTGATCTTACTCATCCTCTTCATTTTTCATCTCCATCGTAATAAGATTATTAATAGTAGACTTGTCAATCAATAGAAATAATAGACTTGTTAATCATCCTTTTTAATGACTTGTCAACATTTTTATTGAATTCGTGTAGGATTTTTGCTAATGTTTTTAATAAAAATAAAACAAAAACTCAAATTTAATTGGTAGAGTTCTTTAAACCCAAAAAAATACATCATCATTCATTCGCTTCAATATCTTATTACTCATCATCTTCATCTCTCGTCAACATCAAAATAAGTATTAATAATAAACTTGCATGGATTTGTCAATCAATATTTTTAATCACTTGTCGATGATTTTAAAAGATAATTTTGTAAACATATTAAAAGATCAAAGACTTGATCGAGAAGAAAAAAAGATAAACGATAACTTTGTAATCATTGTAAATGATTAAAACTGGAAAACAAAAAGATAAAACATCTAAGTGTAGAACCATATAGAAGACTTAATTGCAGTTTCTATTCCTTATTTTCACCAATCCCATAATTGTCCCTTCTATTTTAAAATCCGATAGTTTTAGTATGTCTCTCTATTTTTTAAATTAAAAAATAGTGATTTTATGTATTTTAAATGACATGACATACGATCTCATGTCAAAACCATATAGAAGTATTAACTATTTATATGTTATTAATTAATATTTTTAAAAAAATGAAGTTTTTAGATGATTTTATTACAATTTCATAAACACTAATCATTCAATATCATATGTCACATCACCATTTTTTAGTTAAAGCCATCAAAAGAAGGACAAAAACTATTGAATTTCAAAATAAAGAGACCAATTTCACAAATTAGTTAAAATAAAGAAATCAAAATTATAAAGAAGAAAAAAAAATAATCTTGATCAAAAGAGTATTGTGGGAAGTTTGAAGTCAAAAGTCAAACTTCTTTAGCAACAATGAAGAAACATTTGTGGATTGTGTAGCTATTAAGCTTAGGAGCATTTTTTTGTCGGAAAGTTTGTTGAGACAATAAGTTTTCTTGTCTAACAAATGTCCTTTGCTCTTTGTTATGATCAAACAAATAGAATCCCTCAGTGTGACTACTATACGTAAACTTTCCTTTTGTTGTTAGAAAAAAACAAAAACATTACCCAATGTGTGCTTTCAAAAGGTTATTTATTGATAACACCACAATTACTTATAATTAGGCTTTATTTCACAAAAAGTATATGATAACAAGCAAATATACCTTTATTATTATTAAATTTGAAGTGTTTAATAAAATTAACTATATATTAAATTAACTAATAAATACAATGATATATAATTTGATATTTTAAATATTTTCAATTAAAATAATAAAGATAGAATTAAAAGAAAAATATTATAAGCTCAAATAATACTTGAAGTAGCATTTAGAAAGAAAAAAAAAACTATAAAGTAATAAAAATACTTGTATAAATTATTGTGAGAAGCGGATTACTAAATAATTTTATTTTAATTATCCGATAAAATTATTTATTATTTATTATTTATTATTAGCAAAGAGTTTGTATTTTGTTATGTCAAATACACCCTTAGATCTTCCATGACCAACATTTACTCTTGTTTTTTTAGACAAATGTTAGTAGAATATGTTAGTTTCCAAAATTTGGATATGAACCTTACAATTAGTACTTTTTTGTAACTCAACATATTAGTCTTGCAACTATCCTTCCTTGGAATATAATATCTTTGATAGGTTGAGTTTTTATTATTTTATTACAAAAGACAACCTGAAGAAAGAGATGATGGGTCTTTTATGGGAAAAAAATCACATTTTTAAAAGCAAATTCCCTACTTGAACACTTGTTCTCACACTTTTGACTAAAACTAGAAAGTATTGTTCTACACACAGTTCTTTCTTTTGTCCTTTGTTACTTAACTCACAATTAATATATTCTTCCCTCCCACCACTGAAAAGTCTATAATTTCCATTAAGAGAAAAAGAAAACTCAAATTGATTGATTAAAAATAGGTTTAATTACAGTTTTGATCTCCTATATTAGCTGGATCACAAAAGTAGTTTCTTCATTTTATTTCTCTCAAGTTTTGGTCTTCAAATAGAATTTTGGTTTAAAACTTCATGAAGTTTAATTTTTTTTGCGTTTTTTAAGTCACAACATACCTCAAGAACTCATTGTGCAACAATTGTACCTGAAATCTATTATTATAAATGGTGTGATATGATTTGAAAAAATGAAACTTCATCAAGTTTTGGACCAAAATTCTGTTTGGGGACCAAAACTGGAGAGAAATAAAATGGGAAGACTACTTTTACAATTCAACTAAAATAGAAAGACTAAAACTATAATTAAACCTTAAGAATATTTTAAAATAAAAATATATTTTAATTTTTCTTGTTGAGTCAATCTATATGAATCCTTTGAATGTTTGAATTATTTTTTAATAAAATATTTAGAATATTATAAATTTTCACTCACAAAAATTTTAAATATATCTTTTCAATCGTAAAAAGTTCAAAAAATAAAAATTACATAAATTTGAATCTAAAAATCTCATTTTAAACTAATTTATTTGTCAAAAATTCTATCATAACACATAAAAAACAATTGTAAAATTTGATAGTATTTTAATAAATTACGGATTTGATTTGATTTTATAAAAAATATAAAAAAAAATAAAAATTTAGAATTTTATAAAAATTAATTGATGTATTAAAGTTTTAAAGTTTCGATTGCATGTACCCAATGAAGACCGTTATTTGTTCTTTTACTTCTGAGAGAGAATTGAGACAAAAGCTGACACTAGCAAAACTAGGTACTTGAATTTATTTAACTCTGCGTTAAAAAAGTAAAGTAAAATATATAATGATATTTTAATTGAATTTAAAAAAATATATATAATTACAGACTTTCAATTTCAATCTAAAATATAATATTTAATTTAACATTATTGATATTTATTAATTAAACTAAATATTATAAATTAAAGTTTGTTTTAAAGAATATGGTTACCAAGAAAAAAAATTGGTATCTACTTTGGGACTTTAATATTCTCCCTTTATTAACTAATAATAAACTCCTTTTTCAACTATCTCAATTATTATCAAATTGATTACATATATCCACCAAAAACATCATAAGATTCATCCTATGTAGTGAAATACTAATCTACAAACATAATAAGCATGCGGTTAATAGTTTAAAGAGAATATTGAAAGTTATTATAAAAAAAAAAAAAAAAAATTAAAGAATATTGAAACTAGTTTCATGCGCATGTTCCAAGATCCAAGCCTTACTTCCTATTTTTCTTTTCATTTTTTTGCCTCAAAATACTAAATTAAGGATCTGTTAATTGTAACAAAACTAATTGTGACTTAATTTCAAATTCAAAATTGTTTAATGAACTATACATAAATTTTATCATTATCTTTTAATGAAGTTTGGTGTAATAAAGAGCGTTACTCTTCTAATCTAACTTTTTATCAATTAAAAATAATCACTTAATTGAATAGCGGAACGAATCTACTTTATCTTGTTCTAATTAAATTAGCATTGATTCAATTATTCTCTCAATTATAAAAATGTCAAAAAAATTGAACTTCTATTAAAAGGCGACAATATCAATTTTTATTCAAGTTTTGAAAAAATTTCAAGTATCGATTTAAGATAAAATACATGTGAACTTATTCGACCCTAGCATGAACTCATTACCTAATCTTAGTCATTTTACTATTCAATTTATTAAGTATAACTCATATTATACCGACAGCAACAAGACCATTGTATTTAAACACAAGTTGTAACCCGAAACCTTAAACATGAATCATAAAGGAACTTGAACAGATCTACAATCACATATATTGGTACAATTGACAACTTTGTAATCAAATTTCAAATGTCCTTTATTTGTATTTTTTTGTATTGGTTATCTTTTAAACTAGAGTCGTTGTTGTCATAGTTTAAAATTGCAATTGCGGTTACGCTCAAAATTTTATATTGCAATAAAATGTGGACAGATGTGACCGATGCAGTCTAAATTACATTACAACTGTGATAGTAATACTGTGACTTCAAAATCCGCAATATTACGACCGCAATTACAACTGCAGACCGCAATTTAAAATCATTAGATACAAACTACAAATTAAAAGTAGCCTAAAAAGCAAGTAAGATAGCTTAAAAAACAGTAGTTGATCCTGAATGTTTCAACACCAATCCACAACATGATTTCCTTATCAGATGTTAATCATGTAGTGACAAAAACTGTCCCATTATATGTAACAATGATACTAGCCTATGTATCAGTAAAATGGTGGAAAATCTTCACACAAGAACAATGTTCAGGAATAAACAAATTTGTTGCAAAATTCTCAGTACCCCTTTTGTCATTTCAAGTCATTTCATCCAACAACTTCTACAAAATGAGCCTAAAACTCATGTATGCTGATTTCATTCAGAAACTTCTTGCAATCATTTTGTTGATAGCAATTACTAAGATAAGTGGCAGAGGTGGTTTGAAATGGATTATAACTGGTTTTTCATTGTCATCACTTCCTAATACTTTGATTCTTGGAATTCCTTTGATTAAAGCTATGTATAAGGAAGAAGCTGTTGTTCTTTTAGCACAAGTTGTTTTCTTGCAAAGTATGATTTGGTACAATTTGCTTTTGTTTCTTTATGAGTTTGATGCTGCTAAGAACATGGTTTCTGCAACACCTTCACAAGGAACAGGTACATTAATCTAACAACAAGCAATTAAGTCTTATTATTATCTCACAATGTATAAGAATTTTGATTTAGATTTAGATAAATACTAATTTAGAAACATGGCTCATTTTCACTTTTTTTTCTTCTCATTTTTCATTTTCTCCCGAACCCAACAATTTCTAAAGAAATCATGTTGTTGGACTCAATTGTTACAAGAGGGTCGGATTGATCATCAGATTCCGAATTTGAACCCTAATTAAAATAATTATTGGTTTGACTTTATTTACCTTCAGACTAAACTTCATATTACTTACTTCTTCTTCTTTTTAATTTTTTCTCATGCAAAACAATTTCTAATGAAACTAAATGGTTGGTTAATGAACTTCAACAAAAGTTAAATCGATCAGAAGAATTCGAATTTGAACTTTAACCAAAACAATTATTAGTCAGATTTTACTTACTCTTGAACGAACTTCATATTACCAGGACCTATTTTCCTTTGAAACTGAAGGGTAAGGTTAGGAAAAAAAAATTATTAAGAAAAAAATGGTATTGATGCATTTGAGATTGGATATAGTCTCTATTCAATTTTATTAAATAAGGTAAGAAATTATAACATATGATCAATTAAACTTTCTTCAGCCAAATAAAGTAATGAAAACAATCAAAGTGGGGCCATACCGTATATATTTTAAGTGTCTTATGTTTCTATCTGATCTTTTTCTTTATCCCTTCAGCTAGATGCACTTTGTATCTTAATCTATTTCTCTTTTTGATGATAATTAATTTTTATCCTACATTTTCAGCAACATACAAGTTATTTATAAACTAACACATTGGTCTATGTTATATCACATTTATGTTTCATGGAAGTATATGGTACAAAATTTAAATATCAATAGTGTCAAAACATAAATAATTTCATTTCTATTTTCTTACTATAGTTTTAGATTGCGGCCTGCATCTACAATTGCAGTTACAACATAAAAGTTTTTTAAGTCTCTATAATGAAATCACGCTTCTTACATCTGATTCTTATTATCTACTTAAAGGAGAATTGGAGACGGCTCGCGAAATGCAATTGAAAGGAGAAGAAGATGAAGATCCAGTTCTAACAAAAAGGAAAAAGAAGATTTTTCCCATTCTTGTAACAGTGGGAAAGAAGCTAATAAGAAATCCAAATACTTTTGCATCTTTAATTGGCTTCATTTGGTCAAGCATAAAGTTCAGGTAACAATATAGAAGGGTTGTATTGATGAGACAATTTTAAGGTTGTCTTATGTCTTATCATGTTCATAATCTCATTCGAGAGATTATTGTGTGCGTATATAATTTTGTTGTGTGATTATGATAAGTACTGTGCAAGTCGCTCGACCATAGTCCAAACATTTGTTGGACTACAATTCAGAACATGGTAATAATCTTGTAAATTGAACTGTAGTATTTAAATGTAAATTTTGTAATCTATAACATTAAACTTAAATCACAATAGAAGAGTGATGCAGACGATCAATAGTAAAAAACATATATACAATTGGTTGAACTTTATGATCAAATTTCGTGTATTTTTTATTTGTATTTTTCGTATATATTTTTATTTGAAACAGCACTGTTGTTTTAAAAAAATTCTTTTAATAGTTCTAAAATATGGTCCGAAGTTATCATAAAGTAGACTATTAATAAATAATAAGCTGTTGCAGGTGGGGAATACATATGCCTGAAGTGGTTAGTCAATCAATAGAACTATTGTCTAATGGAGGTCTTGGCATGGCAATGTTCAGCTTAGGTATGTAATACATATAAATAAATTATTCATAAACTTATGAAAATAAGTAAATAACAATATCTAATCATTAATTTTAGATTTACATTAGAAGGTCTACTATATTATATATATCTTAATTAGTTAATTAATTACACTAATTAGTTAGTTATCTTGTATCTGTTTATTTAATTCACATATAAATTTCTGTAATTTTTTATGCAAAAAATATTTTTTTCAATTATTAATATCATTTAATTTATTTATTTTTTATTAATGACTTAAATTAAAAATTTGGTGGACATTAATTTATCTATCAGGTCTGTTTATGGCATCACAGTCAAGCATGATAACATGTGGGCCAAGGAATACAATGGTTGCAATTGGACTGAAAGTTTTGGTAGGGCCTGCTCTAATGGTTGTGGCATCCTTTCTCATTGGATTAAGAAACACATTGTTTAAAGTTGCAATTGTTCAGGTGTTCTTTTCTTTTTCTTTTTTGTTCTACTTTTCATAACACATTTATTTGAAGTTAAATATTAAATTTTAGAACAGGTAAATTATTAATTTAGTCTTCTAAGTATGACTCTTTCTCTTGCTAGTTAGTCTCCGGAGTATGTAAAAATAATAGTTATTAAACTATGTAAAATGAGTCATATTAATTAGTCTCTAAGCTATGTGAAATTTGTCAAATTAGTAATTGTTATTATATGTTAACAAGAGATATTAGAGACTAAAGAAACCGACTTAGTGTAATTTGGGATTTTTTTTTGACGGATTTCATATAGTTTAAGGACTATTTATTATTTTCATATGGTTAAGAACTAAGTCTATATTTGTTTGTACGGAAAAATTGTTTCAAATGACGTCAACTTTGAAATAACAACTTATGCCTTTTTTATTCACATTGGAAGCGCCTTGGAATGCAAGAAATAATTATTGGACGTTAAACCAAATATATACTAAATAGGATAGAGTGTAATATTTAAGGAATTAAATTGATGGTTTATTCTATTAAAAATGAATTACAAAAAAATTACACATTTACGAAGTTGCACATTTATTAAACAAGTTGGATTTAGTGAAGTCACCGATTGCACGCATTTACGCAGTCAGTGACGGCGTGACCGTCAAATCAAGATTAGATAGTCCAGATTTCAAGTAAATTTTGATTTTTTTTTAAAACTAAATTTTTTCGAAATTGAAATATGAATTGTCCGACCTTGATTAGATGGTCACGCAGTCATTAAATGTATAAATGTGTACAATAATCACTGCAAAAAATCCTTATATAATATGGTTTATAGACTATTTGATCTTGATCGAACATGAAAATATGAATGTGTGACGGTAGGATTCTTAAATAATAATATATGATATTTGCATGTGGCAGGCAGCTCTACCACAAGGAATTGTTCCTTTTGTTTTTGCTAAAGAATATAATGTCCATCCATCCATCTTAAGCACTGCGTAAGTAATTAATGTCAAAACATATATTTCATAAACTTTGAATACGTATACATACATCTTTATTATGATTTTATGCTGTTCTTATTTTTTGTTACAGGATATTGTTAGGAATGCTCATTGCCTTGCCAGTGGAATTAGCTTTCTATTTCCTCTTAGCACTTTGAAGGGTTGTGTTAATTAATTATATACTAGGAACAATTATTTCTATTTCCTCTTAGCACTTTGAAGGGTTGTGTTAATTAATTATATACTAGAAACAATTATAAGAGCTTATTATTGTTGGAAAATATAATACTTTACACATTTGTAAATTACACTAATTGATTTATTATGGTAAGAAAAGATGCTATCAACATACTAATTAATGTTGTTATATATAAACAATTTTTTTTTATTTGCAAAAGAGATAGTAAATATCATCATAAATTCACACAATTGTAAAGTCTAAGAATCGAATCATAGATAAAATATTTTTATTCGGATTCTTTTTACATGTTTACTGTTAGCTTATTATTTTCAAAGTTTAATAAAACACTAATTATTATTTTGTCAATAATACACCTAACAATTTATTCTAGAAAGAAACAATAAACGAGATTAAAAAAATAGTTAAAAGTATCCTACAGAAAAAAGATAAATAATTTCATAAAAAATAACCAAATTTATTGATTTTCTTAATATTTAAAAATAACATTAAAACAACAACTAAAAAAAGGTTTAATTTGATGACTATGACACTTTCTTTTGACAAAGATATATATAAAGTACGATAAACTTTTATTTTGTTTTTATATATGTACATCTCATAATAAATTATATTATATGATATATCATTAGTACTGAGAAGTTGATTAAATAATTTCTTAAAAGGATCTTTGTGTGTTGTCACTTCGAAAAAACTGGAACACACGAAATAACCCTTTTCCATAAAGGATACTCTAGTGCGAGTGTCTTCGTTAGTCTCACGTGTCATTGTCTCAACGGGTTCAATTAGTTTCCCCGTTGTTTTTTTCTCCAACCAAGATCACAAAATCATTTGCACAAACACTAATTAATGTGTGCAACATACCTACAAGTCAACTACTAAAATTAGGGAAGGACGGTGAACTCTCAATCAAGATTCCAGATGAGAATTATCTTGTAAGTTAAAACTGATGCCAAAATCATTTATTGAAACTCTTTCGTAATTGGAGTGTAATTCATTTAGGGAGACATTATTATGAGTATGCTTTTGAACATGTTAAAGACTTACATATCATGCGTACAATAAGCTCTTAGAATTAACTAATATTTTGTATCTCCTTAATCCAAAGTTACAAAAAGCTAACAAATGTTTAAGTTTGGATCTTTATGCATGGTTTGTCTCACAAATACTAGGGATCCAAAATAATATTCACAATTGTTGGTAGCATATAATTTCCCATATGTCTTGATGAAGCTGCGTGTAATAGTTCATTGTTCATTTGGTCACTATGCTCTAATTTTAATAGACATTGATCTCATTGAGTAATCTATGTGGTCACATTCTCATTGAGTAAATACCCTCCAAGTTTTTGGAAGGTGAGAATAAAATCAATCTAGACAATGATATTATCTTGGTTGATAATAAGTTAATTGTGGATACATCTAAATTACAAAGGTATAAACTTAGTAAAAAAATGAAGCTTTCTCTAAAGAGAGATCATTACTACTATCAAATTAAAGGTGATCTTAAAAAAAATTAGCTTGGGTTTTGGTTTTCTCCTTCCGTAGTTTTGCTCTTTGTATTCCTTTTTTCTTTTTCTTTGTTATTTTATTTTTTTTATCAATAATTTGTTTATACTAATGGAAATTAAAAAAAAATTATTGTGTCTGTTTGTCAATTTTTTATTTTATTTCTTAAGTGTCGATATTAAAAGTCTCATAAATTTAATCATCTTCATTTTCAAATTCAATTATATATAATTTTGCTTCAATAGTACGACAAGAATAAAAATGGTGTGCAGGCATTGAAATGAATTATTTTTACAAAATTGGTGAGAGATAAAGAGAAAACGTAAGAGTAGAAATAGATAGTAGAATGAGTGTGGTGGAGATGATTCAAACTCAAGAGGTTATACCAAGGCAAAGTGCACGAAAAACTCATGCGGTTAAGCATGGTAACAAACTAACAAAATCCATACATGCAGTTACCGACTTGAACCCGTCCTAAAATGACAGGGAAAACTCGTTTTGAATAGGTTTAAGTTCGGGTTTGAGTTTTCCCCGATTTTAAAAGATGGGGTGGACGTTTTGACTAGGTTTAAGTTCGAGTTTGGGTCTTCAAATACAAACTCTTAAATAAAACCATAAGTTAGAAAACCTCTTGTATAAACCCTAATGAAATAAATGAAGAATTTCATAATACTTTATATGCTAGGGTCGGGGATGGTTTCAGTGTTCAAGGCGAAGGACGATTTTTTTTAATAGACTGACAATTTTTATGCAGAATTGAGTGATGTGGGTATACCTCATCTCTATTGGTTATGGAGTTGGGGTTCTTCTTTTCAACCCCGTCGAGGATTAGGAAGGGGAACGAGGAAGTATTAAAGAGTTAGGGACGGTGTAAAAGTCGTCCCCACCCGACTTGTTGCCAAGCCTACACGCGGTTGGCCTATTTTTATCCCTAAGTGTAGTACATGAAGCAGTGAGTGTAACCAATCTACGTCTAGGCATGGCAACAGGGCAGGTCAAAGGCGGATTATGCCTCCCCCACCCCGCATTCGACTAATCAAAGCAAATCCACACCCACCTCCGTTTTTTAGTGAGTGTGAAATTTATATGCCTATCCCCGCTTGCAACGAGGGTCGGATTTCTCCGCTCACACCCACACTCATTCATATATATAAAATTATAAATCTAAAATCATATTTATTATAATTAATATAATAAAATAATTATTATTAGACAATAATAAAATTTTAAAATATTTTCTATAGATATGATATTATAATTTTTAATATTTTAAAAAAATATGTTGTATATTCAATATGAACATGTATCAATAATCAAATTCGTTACTGCTCCCAAATCTTAATTTCCGAAAAAATCTGCACCAACATTCAATTAAAGCGGTTTTTTTGGCTCAAATTAAAACGGGTTCGATGGGTACCTGCGAATGCGGGTTATGTTGTCATCCCTATCAACATCCATAAATATATACATCAAAAAGATTAGATAATAATAAATGCCATTATATTTATTAATTAAGGATTAAATATTATAGAGTAGTAATGGCCATTGTATTTATTAATTAAAAATTAAATATATTTTTAGTTCTATAAAATTTTGACCTTTTGGTCACTATTTTGATTTTATAGGCACTTTTTATTTCTATAAAAAATTTATTTCTATAGGCACTATTTTGATATCTCTTTATATTTTTAGTCACTATTTATATTTTTAGTTCTATAAAAAATTTCTTTATTTTTAGTCACTATTGTGATTTTATAGGTACGTTTTGAATGACTAAAACTATCGATTTTTTATTTTAATTTAAAATAGGAACTAAAAATGAATAAAAAAAATTTAGAGATTAAAAAATTAAGAATTTATTTATAGAGACAAAAATTTAAAAATTAAAATTTTATAAAGACTCAAAACTTATTTATTGAAAGAAAAAAAATTATTTAACTCATTAGTTAATAGTTATAAATGAAAGTTTTATTTTAACCTAAGATTTTAAGGAGAAATGAGAAACGAACGGGATTGAAATAGAGTTTACGAATGATTGTTTCAGTCAATATTAGTTTAAATATTCTTGATCAATCGCCATTAATTAAATCTCATTAACCATTTGTGTTTAACTATTTGATTATATGTAAGAGATTATAAATCATATAAAATAATAAATTTATCTATGTGACATGATAAATTATTAGACATGCTTAAAATAAAGTATAGACAATTCAAACATTGGTATTCTTGAATATAGATTTTGTTGATGTATGTAGATGTTTACTACACTATTTTTTCCTTCATCAGATTTACTGTATATTTTTTACTTCCCCGTAGTTTTATCCCTTATAAATGAGATTTTTATTTTAACCATAAGATTTTCATGAGAAATAAATGGGATGGAAATAATGTTTACCAAATATTATTTCGGTCAATATTCAAATTTAAATATTCTCGATCAATTTGTCATTAATTAAATCTTATTGACCATGTGAGTCTAACTATTTGATTATATATAAGAGATTATAAATCCTATAAAAATAAATTTTTTCATGTGACATTATAAATTATTAGACATGCTTAAAATAAAGTATAGACAATTCGAATATTGATCTCCCTAAATATAGATTTTGCTGGTGTATATAGATGTATATTGCACTATTTTTTCCTTCACCAATAGTTTTATCCCTATGAATTTTCATAGTAAAGTTTTTAACGAAATAGAAGTTTGTATCCTTGAGAATTGTTTTCTTGGATTTTGATATAATCCTCCTAAACATTTTGTATTTTCTTTTTACTTTTACTTTTAATAATGTTTTAGAGTGTTGCAAACGATATATATAATTAACTTAGGGGTTCAACATAGATAGAATATATGATTAATCATGTGATATCTTTGCACTACGTTTTTTTTTATAAAAAAAAAGTAGAGTATGAATCATTTCACTCTTTACCATTTGAGTCCCATCCGTAGTGTATTTTATGAAAATGATATTTATCGCAAATAATGTATCATAAAAGCCTCACTTAGAAATATATTGTTAAATATATTTTTAATTCCTATAAAATTTTTATATTTTAATTTTAATCACTATAAAATAAAAATACAACTTTTAGTCTCTGCAAAATTATCTCGCCAATAGTTTTAGTCTTTGTTGAAATAAAATATGTTTAATTGTTCTTCAACTTAAAACATTTTAAATAATCGTTTTGTAAATATATTTAGAACATTATAAAAAATTATTTCGTAATGGAATTTTTTTTAGTTTTTATGAATTAAATATAAACTTTTTAAAGGTATAAAAGTCAAGATAAAAGTAATGAAAATATAAATTTAAAAATTAAATTTTGAACTCATTTTTTATGGGTTAATTTTTTATATAGTTATAAATATATTTGGAAAAAATTAATTCAAAAAAATATTTTTATTTAACAGTAAAGACTAAAACTATATCCATAAATTTTTTATAAAAACTATAAAATATATTTTTATTTTATGAAGATTAAAATTAAAAAATTGAAATTTTTTAAAAACAAAAATTATATTTAACCAAAAAATATATATCTTAACAATTAAAACCAATCACTTAAATTCATAAATCACTTGTGTATTGGTTAGTGGATTCTTCTTGTTTAGGTGACTCCTTCGAGTTTTTTTTAGACAAATATCATTGCTTTTTATTGTAAACATGTCTAATAACTTATGGCATGTGTTTTTGGTAGTTAAAATTGAATGAAAAATATTACAAAAAACATATATTTTATATTATTTTTATACTTATGATAAATAGTATACGTGGCTATTTAATTTAATTTCTATTAACGTTTTAGGTTTATTTTTTTTTTCTTTTCAATATGGTCCATTATTTTCATTTTAAGTGACAATTTGATCTTTTATATTTTAAAATATAAAAAATGATATCATTTTTTTTACAAAAATTTAAAAATTTCATCAAATTTTTCAAACAAAATCTATAAAATTAATTATATTTTTTAATATAATATAAATTTAATCAAATTCGTAACTCAAATATTCAAATAAACTCATATTTTCATTTTTTATTTGATGTTGTTAGAGATGAAAATATGAGTTTATTTAAAGATTTATGTTTTGAATTTAATGAAATTTGCATTATATTGAAGATGATAATTAATTTTATGAGTTTCGTTTGAAATTTTTAATTAATTTTTACAAAATAAAAAAAAAGATAACATTGTTGACATTTTAAACATAAAAAATCAAATTGTCATTTAAAATTAAAATAAAGAACTAAATAAAAAAAATAAATTAAATAAATAACTAAAACGTTAACTGAAATCCCGTTAAAGTATCACAAATGTTATTTAGCCGAGTAATTGAAGGGCGAATAAATAATCAATATATTTTATGTATAATCTCACAAACAATAACTATTGTGATTAAGATTTTTTTTTTTGACAGTGATTAAGCATGTCTATATCAAATGTATCCCGGACTTATTAAAAAAAATGAAGTGTATCCTAGCGTTTATTTTATTGATTAATTAAATCAATTAATGTATATACTATTCGAATTAACTTGTCTAATATTTAATATTGTAAAAACAATGAAAATATAAGTTATATTAAAAAGTTAATTTTTTTTAACGGAGTGTTATAAAGTTAATTAAAACTAATAATATTTTGTAAAGAAATTGTTAACAAATGAAAAATTTCCTTTAAAATATCATCATACATTTGACCGTATGCTAAACATAGACACTGAAAAATATATGATTTATTTTTCTTTTAAAAAAATGAAATAGAATTTTCTTCATAAAAAAAATGGAAATATAACATTAAAAAAAATTTAAATATGCTCTTTCCTATTTATTAAAACACGATCAATTATTAAATCTAATAATATTTTGGAAATACATATTAACAAATGAATACATTTTTCTTTTGAATACATACACTAAATGAAATATATATTTTATTCTTCTAGAAAATGAAATATAATACTTTTTTTCGTAAAAAAAAGGATATATAACATTTGAAGAATTTTTTTAACGTATACTTTTCCCTATATGTTAGAATAGGATTAATTATGTTAAAAATTAACAAATAAATAAATTCCCTTGTATCATTATGAATGCGAATACATGCACTAAACCTGGACACATTAAAAAAAACGTATATTTTATTATTTATAGAAAATGAAATATCATACACTTTTCTGTATCAAAAAGTAAATATAAAATTTAAATGAATTATTTTAAGATATATTATCCCCTATATGATAAAATAGGATTAATTATTGATTAGAAATTAACAAATGAAGAATTTTCCCTTATATATCATTATGCATTTGAACACATACACTAAATATGCACACACTAAAAAAAATATATTTTATTCGTTCTAGAAAATGAATTATAATACATTTTTTATGTAAAAAACAATATAAATTTAAAGAAAAATATTTGAAATATATTTTTGTCAATATATTAAAATAAGGTTAATTACTAATTAAAAATTAAAACTCAATAAACATAATAAATTAATTTTATATAGCAACAATTTACAATTTTCTTACATTAAAATAAATCACAGGATCAATTTCTTAGGTTAATTCATAGAATATATTTACAAAGGTCTATATAGAATCACTTGACTAGATGCACGAGTAGAAAAAATTTACACTATATATATGAATTAAATTCTAAAATAATCTATTTGATGAATAATAATAAATATCTTTTAATAAATAAATAATATAAAATATTATCCATAAAAAAATATTTCAATTCTTAAAAATTTTATTTCAATAAATATTAAATAACAAATAACATTAATAAAATCCTGTCCATAAATTTTCTAAAAAAAAAATCTTGTCCATAAAGAAAGGGTAGAATTAGGGTTTGGGGTTATATATTTATTTGGGGAAAAAGCTTAGTTTTGATTTCATTCATTCATTCATTCGCATCACACAGTCTCAGCTTCTTCACCTCTTTTCTCGATCCTTCATTTCCACCGAAACAAGCCATGGCTAAGGGTCCAGGTCTCTACACCGACATCGGCAAGAAAGCCAGAGGTACTCTCTCTCTCTCTCTAGACCGAACTTTGTGTTGTCGAAATTCTGATTCCATTTCTTTAGGTTTTTTTTTTGTATCTATGTTTAATTGATGAAATTTGTGATGGATTTTTGTAGATCTGTTGTTCAAGGACTATCACAGTGATCAGAAATTCAGCATCACCACTTACTCACCAACTGGAGTTGTGAGTGGAATTTTTTTAAACAAATTCATTTTTCACTATTCTGTTTGTTATTTGGTGTTCTATGTTATTTGTATGAATAGTAATAATTAATAGTGACGACGATGACGATGTTGGTAAAATCAAGGAGCTGGTTGAAGAAAATGGGATGGTTTAGTTGGAAGATTTGTTTGCTTCTACAGTGGCTTATGGTTTTTTTAAAAGGATCTAATTAAGCATTTTTATGTTATTTAGAAATGAAAAAATGGCTTATGTTTGTGATGCTTTGGTGTTCCGCTGTGGGTTTTTACTTTTTATCTATGTAGCACTGACACCTCTCATCAAAGATGTGTCGACTTCGACACAAAAATTTGATTACATTTAATTAATTAATTTTCTCAAATTTTTACCCAAGTGTTAGAGTCATAGCTTTTTAGTTTTTCACTTGCATTTTTTGTTTTTTAGTCATTTTCTGAAGGGATTGTAGTTTTATATAGCTTCCTTTTCTCTAAATGTTGTTTTAGTTTTGCATGGTGGGAATGACCTACAAGTGGAAATTGAGTTATGTTATTTTATAACGCAGTGTATCAACTAAACTTGATTTATGTTTTAACCATTTTTAGATTTTAGAAATAGACTTTTCTGATTTATTATTAATTTTAATGTTAACATGGAGTATTCTTGTCCCTTTCAATACATCACCGTCCTTTTTATTGAATAGTTTTCCGTGTTTAGTTTTGCTACACACACATTTATTATTTGTAGTTTAACTTTTATATCACGCTGACATATTTAACTGATATGCTTCATAAATTTTGAGCTAGAACTCTGTTTATTGTCCATTGTTGGTTGTTTAAGGCTTTAAATCTAGAGATGATTATTTATGTATTTTTATCAGATTTTATAGTTTTTCCATTACAACCGCGGCTATCTTTATTATAGCAGCTGCTTTCGGATTCACTCTGTGGTCATAACATTTTAGTATGGCTGCTTTTCCCTATGTTCTGCCACAGTCTACTTTGGATACTATTTATTCCCTTGTTTTTTAACATCACGAAATAATTTTTTTTATATTTAGTACTAATGTTGTAACATGTTCATAGCAAAAAGGAATCACATAACAGATGTTTATGTAAAGTATCGGGTGCAGTTACATGATTTAAAGCCAATGTTTAGCAATTTATGTCTTAACACACATTTTTTTGTCTTGTGCTATAGGCTATCACTTCATCAGGTACAAAGAAAGGTGAACTGTTTCTGGCTGATGTTAATACCCAGTTGAAGAACAAAAACGTCACCACTGATATCAAAGTTGATACAGAATCTAACGTGAGTTTTGCATTCCTTTATTATTCTCTGCTGTTGGCAGCAATTGAGATCTATACTTGTTTCTGATTTGCATGCCTCTACAGAACTATCAAACCAATTATTTTTTTTTGTTTTACCACTCTTGGAAGGTGTCTCCACAAGAGTCTGTTTCTTGGTTTATTATATTTTAGGATAGCATGTAGAATTATTATGTCCGACATTGAATACATTGAATTGTTTTATGGAGATCACCTTTTAACTGTACATTTTTAGGTAAGCCTAGTCAAGCTTTTCTTACCATATATATATATATCATCCTATGTATCATCCTATGTATGCAAGGTTTAATGAAAGTACTATTTAATTTGCAATTATCTATTTGTTACTGTTTGTCTCAGATTAATTATTTTTACATTGAAAGCTTCAAAACAAATTTATGAATTGGTTAAGTGTATATATCAGAATTATAATATAGATATGTTAAAAATATCTGGCCATGATCATAAATGTTTGGGCCTCTTTTAATTATGTGTAGTCTGAGGTTGAAATACTTTATCTTTCTTTCAGTGTCTTTTTGTCTACAAACGACCTTATTCCTTTCATTTGTAAGAGTTTGTTTGAATATTGGTTAGTTTCTTTGAATACGGCAGCCAGCTAATGATCCGAAATATGTGCTTATTTTACTGTTGAAATTCTGTAGTTACTAAAATATATGCGATACTCCTTTGCTTCTGCATATCATGTGCCCGCAATACAGAGTGGAATATGATGGTTGCTGTTGTTTGATGAATTAACTTTGTTTCTTTTGTCTAGACCTGTTTTTTCTTTACATGTAAAACCAGACAAAATTCTTTTACTCTTGGTAGTTAAATTTAATTTTATCTGAAGATACTTGGACCTATTATGACCTCCGTATTACTATGATCATTTCACTGAAGTTGATAATTGCTTGTACATTCCAGCTTTTCACAACTATCACTGTCAACGAACCTGCTCCTGGTGTGAAGGCTATTTTAAGCTTCAAAGTCCCTGATCAGACTTCTGGGAAGGTAAGATTTCAACCATTTCACATAAACAAGCTTTCAAAAATTAAAGAAAATCTAGTTCTAAACAGTGAAAATTACATAGTTTGAGGAAGAAAGCTAATTAAAATTGTCTAGATAGCAGAGCTCTTGCATCTTATTCCTTTGTGGCAGTAAATTGTGTACTCTGTTTTATGGAACAGGTGGAACTACAATACTTGCACGACTATGCTGGATTGAGCGGCAGCTTTGGGTTGAAAGCAAACCCAATTGTTAACTTATCTAGTGTTGTTGGAACTAATGTTCTTGCTATTGGTGCTGATCTTTCTTTTGATACCAAACTTGGGGAGTTGACAAAATCTAATGCTGGACTGAGCTACGCCAAAGATGACTTGATTGCCTCATTGACTCTGTGAGTAACTGTTGCTTCTCTATTCTGGAGTATTTCCAGTTTACTATCTGCATTTATTTCACTTCAACATGAATGTTAGCCATTACGTGTGGGAGTTATGGAGTTTCCTAATTAATCTATTGACACATTTAGGGTACATTTGTCATAGATTATGAAAGTAATCTTTGGTATTCAATAATTTAGAGATTTTATTTTAGAGATTATAAAGAAAAGTAGATATTATTGTGTTTGATTACTATAGACGAAAATCATATTTTTTAAATCATCTATTGAAAACGACTTTTAAGAGAAGCTACTCACTCACAATAGCTTCTCATTTGAAATAGTTTAGATTTTTTTTCGGTTTTTTATTTTTTTAATAATCTGTGACAAACGAATGAAAATTCCTAAAAGTGGTTATTTTTTAATACAAAAGTGGATTTTTTTCTTCTAAAAAATACTGACAAAATGGACTCTTAAGTTCTTAGTTTTTTCTGTTTTTGCTTTTGCTATATTCCACCGTTCCCCTGAAATATACCTGTTTACTTGTGTACAGTCTTTGAGCTATTTCTGTTGTTTTTGTATTGGATGATAGTGTGTTTATATGCTTTATAATGTGATTCTTTCTTGTGTGTAGGAACAACAAAGGTGATGCGCTGAATGCTTCATTCTATCATCTTGTTAACCCCTTGACCAACACTGCTTTTGGTGTTGATGTGAATCATAGATTCTCAACCAAAGAGAACACCTTCACACTTGGCACCCAGCATGCATTGGATTCATTGACCACAGTGAAGGCTCGCGTGACCAACGCTGGCAAGGCAAGTGCTCTTATCCAGCACGAGTGGCGTCCCAAATCACTCTTTACCATTTCCGGTGAGGTAGACACCAAGGCCATTGAAAAGAGTGCTAAGGTTGGATTGAGTTTGGCTCTCAAACCCTGATAATTTTGATCCATCCTGGCAAGAAATTGAGGTAGGGTTTAGGAAAACCATATAGTTTGTGGGATTGATGTTGGTTCTCTTCTTGGGTAAGAAGTGTTCATGGTTGTTTTCTTTGCAGTTGACCAATTCAACATTGTAGAAAATAAATAGGTTTTTTATGAACCAAATGTTACTTTCGAATGTTTACAAGCTAGCCACAAGCTCAGCACGCCTCTTTTATTGAACTGAGAATTGGTACTCTTGAGTTTTGATGGCATTTTTTGGATTCATATATTATCGTAATTTTTTGCGGAATTTATTTGCATATATATTGTGGTTTGATTAATGTTTTAATATCTCGATTCTCGTTTGCAACGTTGAACGTGGAAGGCGTTTATTTTTGGTATGTTTTAAACTATTTTTGGAAATGTTATGCAATGTGTATTTGAATGCTTTCTTATATTGGAATTTTAAATTCTCATCCCCTATTCCAACATTTTAAGATTTATTTTATTTTGGCAAACAACTTCCAAGAACTTTTTTTAAAGCACCGACTATAGAAGTTTTGATAGTCATTTTAAACTTGTAAAACGAAAAGGCATTCTTGATTAGCCCTTGTAATAATTCAAATAATAGAGTCTATGGTTGGAGAGTGGTGTCTATGGTGATGATAGACCATGTGGCGGCTCAGAGGAGCTTTAATGGTGGTTTGGTTGGTGGTGCAGTTGTGATAGTGTCATCTGGTGATGAATAACGGTTTTGGTAGCAACTAGTTATGGGGTGCAGCTTTGGTTGCTCTAGCCGAATCTGTATTTTCTGTTTGTAAGAAGTTGGTTCATGCTCCACAAGGGTGTAGTTTTAACTTCTGCTGCAAGCGTTTGAAGTATGCCTCAATCCTGACTAGTCTTTAAAACCTAAGTTACCTAACTCGTAAACTTTCTACTGTAAAAATAAAAAGTTACCCTATAGCTACATGCTCAACGTCTTCAAAACATAGTTGAGTATTGGTTACAACATACAATATAGTCAAACAAACATTCTGTATTCAGCGACTTGATCAACTTAATCTTCAATATTAGCTAGGTCATTCAGCTTTTTGGTTGAATTACATTGATCAGCATTCTACATCTTTGTTACCAAATAATGGACCATCAAACAGACTTTGGTAATGGAAAGCAAATTTCAATTATATGAAAAGCTATTGCTTAAAAAATTATATGATTATTGTAAGAATTCTTAATAATCATACCCTCAAACTTGCAATATTTAATACATGTCTTACTAGCATGTAGATAAGTTAATCATCTGGAGTGTCCCTCTAAAAAAACCATTTATTATGTTGCAAATTTATTTGACACTTTCTTCTCTCACCCCTTATGTTCTCAAATATATGTCTTGATTGGTTAATTCAATCGTGTAAAAATTTAGGACTTTTGAGTGTAAAAATTTAGGACTTTTGAGTAAACATGGAGGAGAGAAGAAGCTCACAACTTATTTAACTCCATATAGAAAGCACATTGACAACCCCAAGTCTTCTCAAAAGCCTCAAATTTTATCCAAATTGATCAATTCAAAGATGTATTTGAGCTCACGAAGGGATAAGAGAAGAAATACCCTTACAAGCTAGCCAACACCGCATAGAAATTGTATGGCCCAAATTTTGTGAAAAACAACCAATACACACTCAGATTATACAGGTTTTTTCCATCATTGTTTAGTCCGAGTGTGTATTGTAGGAAAAATACACTTTCAAATGGAGAAAAATCTGTGACTGACAATACACACTCAAACTACATAGATTGTGTGTGTCTTTTTTGTCCTGAATGTGTACATCCAAAGTACTTTTGGGGGTGAAAAAAGTTGGACCTAAAACTTTATGTCACTCAACTTGGGAGCCTCAATATCCCAACACCTTTGCATGCAAAATTTTAATGAATAGAATCATGATTACAATACACAGATATTGATAATCCATAATGAACAAGCAACTAATCCAACACATTAGTAATAATAACCTAAGGAAAAGGATAACTAAAAATTAAATCCAGAAATTTAGAAGTCCTTCAAAGCTAGCTCTATAGCATGTTTCTCTTACAAGTATGACATTTGATTACATTAATAATATAAGTATTTACTGATGAGTACATTGACCAATGAGTATGTAAATATCTATGAATAACAGCATGAACTAACACCACCATTTGTTTTCTTTACAAAAAAAAAAAAATACATTATGAAAGGAAGAAACCCTATGAAAAGGTGGAAAGTGTATAACAAATTCACATTGACAACATATAACTTAGTGATTTCTAATGTTTTAGAAAGGCAAATTGTCAAAACACAACAGTTTCTGTTGAGCTAATTGCTTAGGTTGAGGGAGCCGAATGAACAGAGAATCAAATTAACGAGCGAATCACGATTCTTATCCATTAGGTTTTGGTGACTTGGTGTAATGACGATACGGAGAACCATGTTGACCATTTGGACTCGACAAGATCCTTACGGGTTGACCCTTTCTTGATAAAGAAGTTAACTGTTTTTGCATACTGTTTTTAGAATTCGGCATGGACATCGTACGATCTACTCGAACAACTTGAAAATGATAAGATGCGATAGCCATATCCTTGAGGTTTTGCAAAGGCTTTAGAGCTTGAACAACTTGACTCATCATAGGTCTAACTTTTGGATCACGGCTAAGACACTGAGCGGCTAGTTGGGCAGATTTTTGTGCCCCTTTGATCGAGAAGTGACCTTCAAGACGAGGATCAATTATTTGGAATAACAATCTTCGGTCTCCAAGTACAGGTCTTGCCCATTCCACAAGGTTGTGTTCTCCGTTTGGTCTATTCTTATCAACAGCTCGCCGACCAGTGAGCATTTCAAGTAGCACAACTCCAAAACTATAGACGTCGCTTTTTGATGTCAAATGACCTAATTAGAATAATCAGCTTAGGTCAAAATGAAAACTGCAAGCGTGTGGTGCAATGATGCAACAAAGTTATAGAATGATTTTGTATCTAAAAAGTCAATATAAGGGCCCTTTTTGTTTGAAAAATATGTTATGTTTTAACTAATAATTACAATAATGTCATATTGCTTTCACTTTATTTTATATTTTCGAAGATTTGTATAAGACAATTAAAACAATTTACAAATCTTTGAAAATTAGGAAACAAAGTGACAATATATTTATTGGTAACATGATCATTTGAATGTTTAGATTTGTCTTACAAGGAAAAGTTCTTCTAACTACTACAACTGAGGGTTCACAAAGTAGTAAACAAAAACAATCTAACATGAAAGGAAAAAAATGTATAAAACAATTTACAAATATTTACCATTTATTATGTCAATTCATCATGCATACAAAATCTTAAATTTATACTACCGAATAAAAGGGAGAAATTTATTACAGGTCATAAAACTTATAACAAGCAGAAATTTAGGTTAAAATTAATATTAATGCAACAAAAGAATCAATTAGCAATCTAGAGTTCTGTAGCACCAACACTTCTGATTAAACGCGTGTTCAATGTCCGACACATGTCGGTGTTGAACACCGACACGACACACATGTAATTACTTTCAATTAATTCATTTTCTCAAATTATTACCAGTATCTTCATGTTAGCTTCAATGCTTCATCGACCTAGTGCCTCAATCAAGTTATATAGTTTAAAATTTATGAAACAGAAATTTAGAAAAGGAAACTAACCGGTCATAACATACTCAGGAGCGGCATAACCATATGTTCCCATAACTCTTGTTGATATGTGTGTCTTTTCCCCTTGAGGACCATCTTTGGCAAGTCCAAAATCAGAGAGCTTTGCATTGTATTCCTAAAAACAAATTTCGGTTTTATGTTTTGAAATTGGAAGAAGAATAGAAAATAATTAAAAACCTTTTTCCAACGAACTAACGTACTGCATCTAATAGAATATTGGATGTCTTGAAATCGCGATAGATTATAGGCCTTTGAGCTTCTTCATGAAGAAAATGAAGACCTTTTGCGGCTCCAAGAGCGATTTTCATTCTGATAGACCAAGGAAGAGGCAAGGACCCTTCTGCATAATTCATGGTTGTTACCAGAAAACAATAAATTTCCTTATGCATATGAATTTTCTAAAAACATAGTGCAAAGCAGAAATAAGATACAATTTAGGAAGAGATTCAGTTAATTTTAGTTTTTGTTTTATTGACATATAAAATCCTAGGAACTTGATAAGAGTTAGATCTGAATTAAATACTGTATCAAAATTATGGTAGAACATTGAATAGGAAATGCAAATTTAATGTTTGTATTTAGCAAAGTTGTAGCTACAGCAATAATCAAACTCTTTTTAAACTAAACTTTAAGTGCAGTGTGATAAAAATATGATTTAGGTTCTGTTTGGACAAACAACTTAATTAAACACTTACATCATAATCGCTTATCATATAAGGGCTTATGTATACGCTATTTCTATAACAAAAGAGAAAATAAAGTCAAATTTTTTTCATAAGCTATTCTAGAGAGTTATGGAAATAAGCTGAAAACAACTTATGTACATCTCTTAAGTTATTTCCATAAATTCTCCCAAACCGTCTTATAAGTTCTTATGCAGTAGATAAACTCAAATAAATCAATCTAAACAGGTCCTTAATGTGTGTCAAAAATCTTTAAATGTGCAGCAATGACAAGGGACTGCATACACAAAAAAGCGGTAGTGAAGGCATGCAAATAGAAACAAAAAAGTTCATATCGTACTTCTGAAGAGGTGGTTCTCCAAACTTCCACGGGGCATAAACTGATAAACCAATAATCTTTGGTCATCTTCAATACAGAAACCGATCAATTTAACGAGATTCGAGTGGACAATATCACCAAGAATGTCTAACTCAGCCTGGAAAGGGAAACAAATAAAAACTTCGAATGTTAACGAAAACGGATTATAAAAGAAATTCATCGAAGGGAAAAAAAAGTCGAGAAATAAGTTTCGTACAAGCCACTCTTTGTGACCCTGAAGTCCGTCATGATTGAGGGTCTTTACTGCGACGGTAAGTCCAGTACCTGGTTTCACAGGTGCAGTTCCGTTCTCCTCGATCCAACCCTTGAAGACGCAACCGAATCCTCCCTCGCCAAGAAGACTCTCCGGTCTGAAATTCCTAGTTGCCAACTTTAGCTCATTGAATGTGAATTTTCTCAAATGAGAAGAAACCTTCAATTCCTCACTGAACTTTGGAGTGGAAGGTATACTTTCTGCATTACTAGTTGTAGATGATCCTGGAGGAGCACTTTTTTCCTTTTTTCTTTTCTCATATGCAGATGTTTTTTCCACTAGTAAAAGAAAATATACTAATTCTTATCAATTAAATTCACGACTAAAGAATTAAAAAAACACACTAACATCATATAATCCTGACATCTATGAAGCACAAACAACACAGACACTTGATACATTATTGACACATAGAAGTGATTGTGTACAATGACAAGTGTCATGTCACTGCCAAACATCACACATCAAACACACCTTTAATCTAAAGTGTAGGTGCTACATAACCTGACATTCTATTCTACACTTGGTGCAACTTCATTATTTATCAGCAAGATTGTACAGTAACTACGTACAACTAAGTAGAGTAATGCTAAAGAATTTATCCATAGAAGATCAAGAAAAAAAGAAAAACGTTAAAGTTTCATTATTTTATATCATTACACAATGACCTATAAATGTCAACACTAGTTTTGAATCATAAATAAGTTCATTTTCCTTATGATGAAATCAACAAAAATACTCTTTCTCCTCTACCTTTTAGGTAAGATCAAATGAAGACAGTTCTACTGCTAATACTTATAAAGAGATTATTATGCAGCTGGCAGAAGGTAATGCACAACAGAACATAGTTTTGGAACTTAATTATTTGCAAACATGACCTTGAATTTGCATCACTTCAGTTAACTCAGAACCTATATTGTTTCTTAAAGGCATGCTTGGATTGACTTATTTGAGCATATTTATTAGCATAAGCACTTGTGAAACTGTTTAGGAGAGTTTATGGAAGCAGCTTATAACATGTCCATAAGCTGTTTTTATCTTTTTTTTCATACTCTCCATGATAACTGCTGAAAAAATCTTATAGCTTATATGATAACAAGTTGACTACTTTATTATACCTTCTGTTATAGAAATAGCTTACACATAAACACTTATATTAAGCTATTTATCTAGATATGGCCAGAAACTAAAATTAGCAGCTCAGAGATAAAAAAACAATAGATGGACAGAACAAAACCTAAGACTCTAAGAGTGAAGATTAAAAAACAAATCTTTCTAATTCTACCTAACAGTAATGTGAATCAGAAATTATTTCCAGAAACTAAGGAAATAGGGTATAAAAGGAAAGAAAAATTACCACTATGAGCACTTGTAGTACCACTTATGGAAGTATCAACCTTTGATCTTGAAGGTAAGCACTTTCCAAAGCAACTAAATTTAACACAACACCCAATTTCCTTCTCATCATCATCTTTCTTCATTTTTCCCTTTGACTTCCCAAAATCCAAACTTCCAGCTTGAATTGCATTATTCCTAAACCCCATCTTCCACAAAAACTCTTATAGAAAAATTGACATACTCAAAATTTCACCACAAAGTTTCAAACTTTAGACAAGGGTTATGAAAAAAGACAAAAATTAAAAACACCCAATTCAAGTAAACTCAAATCAAATAATTGAAGGGTGTGAAATTCATGAAAATTATTTATGGAACTGAAAGAACAAGAACATCATGGTTAAAACAAAAGGATCAAAAGAAGTAAACAAAACTAATGATTAAAACAAAGATTAACTCAGTTGAGTCCAAAGGGGGTGTATGGTTGGAAGAGAGATTGCATTTGCATGTGAAAGGAGAGTTTATTTTCAACAACGGGCAGGACGGGCAGGCTTCAAATGTGAAAGAAAGAAAACGGGCAGTACGGGCAAGAGAGAGAAAAGGACAGCCATTTGCTTTTGCTTTTTTGCTGCTTTTCTCTTAATTTGTTTGACTTTGTTTTTTTCATTCTTGAAGAAGATAATATTTTTTTTTTTATTAAAAAATCAATCATTAAATGAAAATCATGTGTTGTATTATTTGATAAATTGATTGATATCCACAATTTTTTTTTTATCTCATGTAACTAAAAAAGATTAAAGACTTAATAAAACATAAGAGAGAAAAAAATTAAGAGCATCCTTTTTCACAGTTTTCTGCTTTTCATCTTTTATAACCTTCAATCTTTCTAAATAAACATTAATCAAATTCATTTGGTTTTATATTATTTACACATTTATGTTTACAAAAACTTTTTTTTTAATTAATTTTTATCTATAAAGTTAAAAATACCAGAAAATTTCTAGATTAATTTATATTTAGTGTATTACTACATTTAATCTATATATGAGTTACTATTTTTAGATATATCTTCTAATTTAGTGACTATCATCTATTAATAATATAAAATAATTTTATATTATTATTCAATGAAAATTTATTATCTTATTGTGTAAATTTATTTAATAATTTTAAAAAAATATTATTATACATTTTAATTTTATTAAACATCAGTATAAAACTAATTTATATTTTATATATATTTTTTTACTCAAACTCTTATAGTATTTATTAAGTTGCATATCTATAAATGTCTATCATTCAAAAACATGTATGTCTACAAAGTGGTAGGCCCTGAAAGCTAACATCATTTGAATTATGCCAAATAATTATTTCATGCGCAATTTTTGTTCTAATGTATATATTATAATATCTTAAGATAAACATATATGTTTAAGATTAATTCACATATATGCCAAAACTGTTTTTCCTTTACATGCCATATCTATTAAGATTAATTCATATAAAATGTTAATGTAAATAGTTTTTATTTGATTATTCATTTATAATTAGTAAAATATTAAAATTATTTAATTTTTATTTTAATCATTTTTAAAATTATATTTTTAAATAATTGTGATGTTTGATAATATAAAATGTTCTATATTAATATTGCATGAGAATTAAACTATATTTATTATCTCATTTTCATGTACGCGAATGGGACAACTCATAACTAGAGCAATAGTATAGTGCATAATGTTTGGTGAGCCAAATCATGAAGGGAGAGACAATGGAATCAATAATTTTTATACGTTCTCTCTCAGCTATATTTTTAAATACATGTTTGGAATTCAATTTTACAAAAATTGTTAATTCAAATAAAAAATTGGAGGTTTTTTGAGAAAATATGTGGAAAAAAAGCTGCCTTTTCATATAACTCCACTAGGCCATTAAAAATGTTGGGTTGGGTTCAGGACGGTTAGCTTTTGTACCCCCATTTAAACTTATACCCTCCAATTTAATGTTTTTTGAGTGAAATATCCAAAATAACCTTAAAAAAATCAGTAAAAGTCAAAATAAGAAAAAATCAAAACAGTTGTACCCCACACTTGAAAAATTCAGAAAAATGAGTTTTTCTGAAAAAAAAGTTTTTACCGGAAATTTTAAGAGGATTGAAATTTTCGGTAGTTCAAAATGCATACCGGAAATTTTGAAATTTCCGGGAAGGTTCATTGGAAAATTGAAAAATCCGGTAGTTCAAAATCAATACCAGAAATTTGAAATTTTCGGATGCCTTCCCAGAAATTTCATTTTTTGAAATTTCTGGTATGCATTTTGAACTACCGGAAATTTCAAATTTCCGGTTTGTTTACCGGAAATTTCATTCCTTTTTGAAATTTCCGGTACACTGTGTAATTTTTTTTTATTGAATTTTGTTAGTGAGGACCAGAGGTGGAAAAACTGACGGTGATCATTCGCGAGTTCGGCCTCCTACACAATCAAATAGGAGAGTTGCTGTTGAAAAAAGGAGAAAGAGAAATGAGGAAAGGCAGGCGCCCCAGGATGAGCAGCCCCAACAAAATCCTATGTTTGATGCAGAACAGGATGAGCAGCCCCTGAATGAGCAGCCCCAGCAAGATCATGTGTTTGATGATGAACATGATCAACAACAGCAACAATTTGATGATGAACATGGTCGGCGGCACCAGCCTGAATAACCCATGTTTCCTGGAGGTCCTTATGATCTTTCTGTCCTTAAAGATTATGAGCATCATATTGCAATTAATGTGTGGAATGGATAGGTTAGTAAATAATTTATTTTATTACATATTATAATATATTTGTAGTATAGGTTATTTTATTACACATTATAATTTATTTGTAGTATAAGATTATAATATATTTGTAATTGTGTTATTTTTAATTAAACAGGATAGACGTGCCTTGAAAGTTGTTTTACATGACAAAAAGCAAGACAAATTCATTGATATTAGATATCATTTACCTGCTCAAATAGATCATTAGATTAATATATTTGGATTACGTCATCTGAGAAGATGTAGTTTGCATATGATTGAGGGTAATATGATATTTGCTTTTGCTGAGAGATGGCACACAAAGACTAGTTCATTTCACCTGCCATTCGGTGAAATGACTATTACTCTTGACGATGTCAGGGATCTTTTGAGCATCCCATGTACTGGAGAGTTTTTCACACCTCCCGCAAATGTCAATGAAGATTTGACAATTGCTGCTGCTGTTGAGTTGTTGGGAGTTGCATATGATGAAGCTGTCACTGAGACTAGGACCAATAGAGGGGCCTCGTATAGTTTTGAGTGGTTGAAAGAGGTATTTTTTAAGAAACTTCATGAACGAAGATATGATTGTGCAGCTAGGGCATATCTACTTCATTTGGTAGGGTGTACCATTCTTGCTGATAAAAGTTTTACACTTGTATCTGTAAAATATCTCTTTCTGTTTCAAGATCTTGATAGTTGTGGTAAATGGGCATGGGGACCGGCTGCACTTGTTGTGTTATATGACTATCTTAGAGATAGTACATTGCCTGCAGCCAAACAGATTGGAGGATATTTATCTTTATTTCAGGTACTATTATATTTATTATACTTATCATTATTTTTTTAATTATTTCATCACCTTAATAATTTTACTACATTTCAATTATTTACAGATTTGGATTTATGAACATTTTCCTGATATTTGTAAACGGGATATGGATGAACATATTTCCTCGATGCCACGAATGTTTCGTTGGACTGCAAAACAAACATCTGGGAATGTTGCATATTACATGGAAAAGTTGGATGCTTTGAGGGATACTGATATTATCTGGGCACCGAATTACGATGAGAACGCTGTGACACGATTTCAGTCTGTGTCATTATTTACAGGATACATTCGTTGGTGTTTCACGATGGTTCCGTATTTACCCGAGAGGTGCATACGACAGTTTGGGTATACTCAACACATTCCTCCTACACTACCGATGCTTGTTGCACGTGATGTGGACGTTGAATGAAGTATGTACCGGAATTCTGTACGATCACTTCGAGCTAAATTGCACCCAGTTGCATATCCACATGAGTGTGTTGAGGGATACATCCAGTGGTATTATAGGATATCTCATCCTCGGGTGATCCCTTATGTTGCTGTATATGCTGGTCCTAGTTATGATGCTGATGCTGGTCCTGGTCCTGGTCCTGATGCTGGTCATAGTCATGATGTTGGTCCTAGTCATGATGCTGGTCCCGATACTAGGTGTACACGGTGTCACGCATTTGGCGGTCTTATACAGCAGAGTTTAGATTTGCATATGGGTGGTCCTGAAGATCAGATGCGTGTCTTATTAGAGATAGCTTTACACATTTCTAGAGGAAGAGATTATCAGTAGTATTATAGTTGTATTATTCGCGGGTTATTTGTTATTCAGACTTATTTTATTAGCGACTTATTCAGACTTATTTAGTTAGTTATTTATTATTCAGACTTAATTAATTAGTGACTTATTTATTATTCAGAGTTATTATTAGCGACTTATTTATTATTCAGAGTTATTATTAGCGACTTATTTATTATTCAGAGTTATTTTTAGCGACTTATTTATTATTCAGAGTTATTTTTAGCGACTTATTTATTATTCAGAGTTATTATTAGCGACTTATTTATTATTCAGAGTTATTTTTAGCGACTTTGTAAAACTACATGTTTTTTATGAAGACAAAAATCAACAATTATGGTCAATGCAACAAGATCAAAAAGAAGATCAAATATCTTCATTAATAAGCTTCAAATCGAAACATTAAATGTTAAAATGTAAAGGTACATGATACAAACCAATATTTCAATTACATGAGAACAAATCATATTTACATATGCATTTAAAGTATTTTCAAAAGTCAAAACAACGTTAACAACGTCTTAAAAATCATATTTTTGACAAAATACATAAGTGTATTCGAATACAGCATCTTATATTCGAATACAAAGCAAGTGAGAAGCAAAAGTCTCAAAGTTGTATTCGACTACGACTATGTGTAGTCGAATACACTGCAAGTCAGAGGCCAAAATCCTTATATCTGTATTCGACTACAACCATCTTGTATTCTTCAACAATATCACCTAAGGCTTTCTTGGATACCACCCAAGTCAATTTCTCAAAGAATGGATTGTTGTGTATATGCTCTTTGCGACCCTTACTTATCTCAAATGAACCTTTGATCTTAATAATTTGAAACTTCAACATGTCATTCATACCATTCCACGCCTTACAAAAATCTCCTTTATTGTGTTTCAAAAATCTCTTCAATGATCAATGAGCAGACTCAACACTAATATTTAAACAAAAAAATACAAAATGTGAAATTTTAATGACATACCTATTAGTCGTAGTATTTCCTAGATGCAATACTCGATTGGTCCATGCTTCAACAAATCTTTCCTTATGAGGATTCAACCATGTGTCTCTGACGTAGTCAAAGAAAATAATATTATCGACACATGCTTGCTCAAATATTTGCAAAAGTTCCTCGTACTCCTTCTCTTCAGAACAATAAACAATTTTCATCCACAACTCAAGAATGGGTTCTTGCATGTCTTTCTTTAATATATACTGTTTGCATTTGGCTCCAACATTTTTGTTAATATGAAGTTGACAGAGTAAATTTGTTGAAGATGGAAATACAACTTTAATTGCATTCATTAAAGCAAGTTCTCTGTCAGTCACAATCACCTGAGGAAATGACGTGTTTGAAACAAACAACTCTTTTAACTTCTTCAATGCCCACCAAAAGTTGTCTTGACGTTCAAAATCCAGTTCTTGCATGTCTTTCTTTAATATATACTGTTTGCATTTGGCTCCAACATTTTTGTTAATATGAAGTTGACAAAGTAAATTTGTTGAAGATGGAAATACAACTTTAATTGCATTCATTAAAGCCAGTTCTCTGTCAGTCACAATCACCTGAGGAAATGGCGTGTTTGAAAAAAACAACTCTTTTAACTTCTCCAATGCCCACCAAAAGTTGTCTTGACGTTCAGAATCCATATAAGCAAATGCAACATTAAATGTCAACCCAATTGAAGTTACACCAACAATTTCAAACAACGGTAACCTATACTTGTTGGTTTTGTAGGTGCTATCCATGATTAATACAAGAGGGAACATGTTCAGCAAAGTTATGAAATCTGGGTGCATCCAAAACATATCCCTCACAACGTTGGAGTCCTCACGAGTCCTGCTCCAACAAGTATATTTCTCAGCTTCAAGTAACGTCAACAAATGTTGCATATCAGTTCTAGGTCCCATCAAATTCTTCCTGTATGTACTTCGTCGCTTGTAAATTTGATAGATACTAGTCACATTCTCCGTATCTCGATCTCTCAAATATGACAAGATGTGTCTCGGTGCAACGTGATATTTTGTCAACTCGTCAACATGTTTCTTATCTTCTTCTGTTAAGCGTCCCATAAATGCATTATTATCAAAAGTAGCTACTAACTCATGGTTGTGAAGTCCACAGATTAAACTAATAATCCATCCTTCATCATTTTTCAGTGGTCTCGATCTAAGTTTAAACAGACATCCACACCTTTTAGTTGAAGTACCCGTGTCATTTTTATTTGACTTATATAGTCCACCTCTATCACAACCAAGAATTAATTTTGACTTTCTTACTCTCTTTCCAGTCTCTACGTCTGATCGAGTAATGATAACTGCTACTCGATTTTGTCGACCTATCTCTCCTGCCCATGATATGACAGCTTCTCGTGACTCAAAAATTTGATCAGTTGTAAATGCTTCAGTTAAATCTATAAATACTGGTTGTGTGTTTTCCATCCCTATTTCAAAAAAAAAAAAAATTAAAATAAAATAACAAACAAATTAAAAAAATATTCAAAAAAAAAAAAAACTACCGGATTTTTGAAATTTCCGGTAGCTTCCGGAAATTTGAAATTTCCGGTATTGAAAATATAACTACCGGAAATTTCAACGAGGGGTTAGATTTTGGAGTAATTTTTTTTTACCGCTCACGTGAATGAATTTATTAAGAATAAAACTGAGTTTTTAACAAATTGGGGGTACAAGTTTAAATGGGGGTGCAAAAGCTAACAGTGTGGGTTCAGTGATTGTGCTGTTAGTATCAATGAACTATTTTATGTATAATTATTTTTCTTTTTACCAAAATTTGTGGATATAGTTCTTTTTTTTTATTCATGAATGAAATCGTAAAAAAATTTGCACATCTGAAGTTTTGAATTCGAACTCGAAATATAATTTTTAATTTAACAATATTAGTATTTGTCAGTTGAACTAAATATTATAAATATTGTGAATATAATTATATTCTTTACTATTTTACTTTTTTTTAATATCGCAAGATAAAAAATTAAATCATATAGAATATATTATATTATATTATATAAATTAGAGTTTATTTATATAAAATTGTTTAATGAAATTAATAGAATATTATGTATAAGAGATAGATAAGTATACGAGTAAGGTAAGGATGAAAAGCAAAATACTCTCATAATATTTTAGAATTTTCAGATTGCTGCAAAGGGTGTAAATGTTTTGTTTAATGCCTCAATAGAAGCCAATTGATTTACAAGTTTTGAGGTTGAAACTTAATGGTTTTCAAGTGTTTTATTTACAGTTTGCTAATCATATTTTAATTTTGGATGAAATGTGTTGGGAAAATATTAGAGTTATTGATTAATTGTTGTCGTTCTTCTTTTGGTAAGGTTAATTTTTACAAGAGCATATTGGTAAGTGTTAACTTAAATAGTTCTTGATTGCAAACTGCAACAAAAATGTTTAATTGTAGGACGGGTACAATGTCTTTCAAATATTTGAAATTATCTATTGGTGACAATTTTTGAAGGTGGCGTTTTGGTCTCCGGTTATTGAGAGGATTTATAATAGATTGTCAAATTAGAACTCCATAAATTTGTTGTTGGGTGATCGCTTAATACTTTTAAAAGTTATTTTATTTGTATTATCGATTTATTACATTTCCTTTTTCAAGGCTCCTTTAAGTATCATTTCTCAAATTAAGTCTATTTTTAAATATTTTCTTTGAGGTGAGAGTTAGGAAACACATAAAATTTATTGGGTTAAATGAGAACAAGTTTGCTTATGGGTGAAAGATTTGAAAGCTTTCAACTTACCATTGTTGAGAAAATAGCCTTGGAGGTTAAAGCTAGAGTTATGATGTTATCTAATAAACATGGTTTTGAAGTAGGGTGGTTAAACAAAAATATTTTTTGAGTTATTGGTGATGGGAATAATACTTAATTTTGGAAAGATCATTGGTTGGTGGGTGGAGTTCTTGGTGATAAGTTTAGTAACTTATTTAATTTGTCATTACAACAAGATGAAAGTGTAGTTGTTGTATATGATAAATTTGTTGAATAGGGAGGGTGTTCATGGGTGGAGGTGAAGGAAAATTTTGTTTGCTTGGGAGGAGAGGTTGGTGGAGGAGATTAATGATTTATTGGCATTCATTTGCAGGACAAAATAGCATACAAGTGGTCATGGAATAATGTTTGTGGAAAAGCTTACTTAGTAAACAAGACTTGTTCTATTTTGAGGGAGAAGTTTGTCTCAAGTGTGCTCTCGTCTTCTTTTTTAGCATTGACATGACATCTTAGAGTTCCATCAAAAGTCTCTTTATTTGCATGAATGTGTTTTATAATAGTTTTTCCACAAAAGATAACTTGTTACGGCAATGAATTATTTCAAATGAAGCACAGCTATGTGTAACACATTGTGGTAAAATTTCGTCATTTGTTTTTTGATTGTCCTCATTTTGGACTCATGTGATATGGAGTTTTGTGTTGGCTAGGGACTTCTAGGGTGATTTCTCATGACACAATTGACTACTCTTATCAATTTAATGGCTAACCAATTTAATGGTTAACTTCTGTGTGGTCGTGGAATTTGACAAAAATTCAAATTAATTTGATTAAATCATATCAATTAATAATTGTAATAAATTAAATTATAAATATATTATCTTCAATGATAAGTTTCCTTTTATTTATTATAAATATAATTTATTATTAATGTTTAAATTTTTGTGATATAAAGTTAATTTTGTGACTGAAATTAAAAAATTAAATAGTGCAGAATTTTTTATTTTTTATTTTTAGAATAATAATGCAATAATTAGGAGGTCAAGGAAAAAATTGTCAATGTTGTTTAAATTTTAAATCGGGAAATTCTCTCAATAACAATTTGTTATAGTTATGCCTTAAATATTGTCTTTGAAACATGATTTTGAAGTGTGGTGTTAGAACCTAGATACAATACAAAATTGATAAGGATTATATATTAAAAAAAAATGTGAAGAGACCAGTACTTCAATAATAATCGATGGATGATATCATATTGCATGGAAAATATCATATTGCCCTTAATATTATTATCTATAAAAATCCCAAAAAAAAATTCTTCTCTCTTTTTTTCACCCATTTTCTTCGAAAATTTGAATTGTTTGAATCACATATTTGCAAACATTTGAACATTTGAAATCCAAAAGTAAGATAAACTTCGAAACATTGAAATTTTTGAAATATTAATTTTCCAAATCTTCGAAAGTTTCCATGAACATGAAACTTTCGAAGTTCATTTTTCCCAAAATTTTGAAACTTTCAAAAGTTTACATGAACATGAAACTTTCAAAATGCAGAAACCTTTGAAACTTTCTAACAATCTGAAAGTTTCAAAATGTAAAATTCAGAAACATAAAGTTTCCAGTTTCAAAACTTTGGAATTCATATGGAGTTTCGAAATTGTTTAGGAAGTTTGTCTTCAATGAAACTTCCGAAACAAGCTTCGAAAGATTTGGAACAATACGAAAGTTACGAAATGCATTTTTATTTTTTCAGTTTTTTTTCCATTTTTTTACGGTTTAGGGTTTAGGAGCAGTATGTTGCTTATACTGATGATGCTGATGATATTCATGATGTAATAAAATTCAAAAATAAATTTAATTAATAATAATATTATAAATTTCATTTCAAAAATTTGAATAATAAATTTATAGTAATAAATTTCATACTTAATTTCAAAAATAGTAATAAATTTAATTAATAATAATATTATAAATTTATTTTTTAAAATAAAATTTTAATTATAACAGACTATAAGTATTTTTTTAAACAAATTGAAACTTTCAAAAGTTTAAAATTTTTTTGAAATTTTCGAAATTGAATTAGTTCGAAAATTTGAAAATGTTATGTGTTTCGAAAATTTGAAAGTTTCGAGCATTACGTTTCGAAAGTTTCAAATTAATCAAAACTTTCAAAAGTTTTGATGATTTCTGGAAAAACACACTTCGAAACTTTCAAATTAATCCAAATTTTCGAAAGTTTCATAACATCCTGGAAAATGCATTTCGAAACTTTGACATTTATCAAAAGTTTCGAAATTTGTTAAAATTTCTGGAAATTTAAGTTTCGAAAGTTTCATATTTAACAAAACTTTCGAAAATGTCAACAAAATTTACTTTTTTATATTTCGAAAGTTTGATATTTTCGAATTTTAGTAAGATTTTGTAATTTTGGAAAGTGAGGGTGAAAAATAAAGTGGTAAATTTTTTTGATGGTTTATACATAATAAAAAAGAACAATATGGTATTTTCTATTAAAATAGGGGAGATGGGAGATACATGTGGGGGGTGCACGGTACAAAACTCCAATAGATGATATAAGTTATTTGGGTTCTATTTGATATCACAATACAAACTTTTATGGTCCATTTCAATTACAAAATTGTTAACTGTACCCCCAAAATAGTCGAGCACATTTTACTGTTCACTAAATTGATTAGTATTATTAGGGATAGATGCATAAATTTTGAGTAGTGGTGATTATTTTTTAAAACCATGTGTAGCCCATTGCTCAGAAAAACCTTGAATATCATAAATTATAAGCTTATGATACAAATAGGGTCAATTCAATACGAAATAAATTATAAGTTTATGATACAAATAGGGTAAACTCAATATAAAGTGAATTTTAATGTGAGACTAGCTTTTAGAGCCAAAATAATATTTTAGTAAAATTATTAAATTTTTCATAATTTTTTTTAAATGATTTGGAATAAATGATTATTTATTAAATTAATATAATTGATTTTGTATAATAATTTTTAAATTAGTAATTTACCAATTAAATATTTATTATTTTTTGAAACAATATTAATTTTATGTAAGATTTTATTGATTTTAATTTTGAAAATACTAAAATATTATTTATTTTTATTAAGTATATATTTTTGGAGGTCTTTATTTAATTTTTTTGTTTAATAATAATAAAATTTCTATATTTGATTCTTTATTTTGTTTAAAATATTTTCTAATGGTGATAATAATGATAATAATTTAAATTAGAAAAATTTATATATTTGATTCTTTATTTTATTGAATTATATAAAAATTTATATATTTGATTCTTTTTATAAATTTTTGTCTTTTATAGGTCATTTCTTTTATAAAATATGTATAAATTAATCATTTATTTTATTTTTTATTAAAAAATGCTGAAGTTACAAGCCACACAAATATCTTTAATAATTTTATTTTTAGTATAAATATTTTTAATGAAAATCTATAAACTCAAGAACATCTTCGTCTTTTTCAACTTCATTTTCATATTTAAATCTAAAGGGAAAAAATTATTGAATAAAAAAAATCCAAAAAACTAATAATATATTGATCATTTTCAACATCATCTTCATACTTAAATTCTGAAGAAAAAAATCGAAACTCAAATATTTTCGACAACATGCTAAAACTATATCATCAACGACACATAAACTTCATTTCAGTTTAGTGCTTCATTTCAAGAGTTACGTCTCCAACCTTATTTTTGTCTCATGTCTAACACCTCAAATTCATGTCTTGCTAATGAATTTCCTACGTGCTTCGCAATTCTGGACAAACCTGAAAATAATTTTCCTACATCTACTGTCAACATTCATTTCTGACACTTCTCAATTTCGATGCGTCTTTTGTTTGTAGCTTGATGATTATCTTTTCATTGTGACAGGAAAAATAAATTGTATTCACTCAATCACTTTTCTATTTATATAAACCTTAAATTTTTACCTCAAACCTTGATACATCTTCATTATTTCGAAATCATTACTTAGCTTACTCTTGTATGTCTTTTTCCAAAATTTATCTCTTCTTTGACAGTCACAATTGGTACGCACCATTGTATGTCATATTCTAAAATGTCATCCAACCTAACTTGATTTTTTTATTGTCTTTCCTATTACTATTAAACTTTTCTTTCTTCGAATAAGCTTGTCATCCTGGCCATTCGAAATTCCTTCAACAATCCAAATAAAATCTTAATCCCTTCTAATTTTCATGCTTTCTATGAAATATTCTACATAAAAAATATATCTCAAAACACTTTTCACCTCCACCGTCATTCAACCGTCCACGTGATCAACATTCAGAGTCCTTTATTTGCTTAGCTCATTTGCTATCATACTCCATGCTCGATTCTTTCCTACCAAACAAACACTTAACTCTTTTTATTGACGAACACAATAACTTACTGCCATGACATGCATTCAAGTTGCGCCTTTGAATCATTGGCATACCCTTCCAGTAACGATGTTCGAATATGAGTGAGTTAATTCCTTTAATGAATCCTTAATTAACATAAGCCCCATCTTCATGTGTTGCTGCAACTAGTTTTCTTGGTACATTTTTCAAAATTTGGTTCACTCGCTGGATTCTTATTCGTTCCCAACCTTTATCGAGGTACCAACTAAATGAGTCCAAACAATTGAACGTCATAAAGAACTACTCATCAGATATTCCCACTAAGCATCTTCTAAGGAATAATTTTCTCTAAACATCATCCTCATAACTTTGTAATAAAATATCTTCAAGAACCACATACCTTCATCGTCCATCTAGTCACTGAAACACTCATTTCAAATCGTAACACTTGACATCCCAAGACCAAAAACTAAACCATAAATCATTTGTTACATTTCTTCCTTTTCACACTCTATCATTGAATAAAATTCTAAAATCTAATCCTCGAAATCTCAAAATATTCATAACATCGTCTAAATCCATCAATTTCATCTTAAGAAACAATACAATGTCTTATTCATCATTGACTCTAACTGTCTTAGTAATCTCACTAATGAAAACTATTATAATCATAACACAACATTTTTAGTAAATCTTCAAACACTTCCATCCATAACATGAATTATTTATTACTTTCCTACCTCAACTCCCTCGATATATATACCATTCGACTAAAATCTATTTTACTCATCAAAGTCTTTCAAAAAAATTCCAAATCCAAAACTTGTTCAGAACACCTTAAATAATCACGGACAACAACTCATATAATTCCAATCTTTATACGACTCCAAATTTTAATTTATACCACAATTAAGTACCATAAGAGAACTTTTTTCCTAACTTATTTAAAGTTCATAAAATTTCAGCCACTCAAATATTTTTGAATTAAAACAAACCACAACAATTCATTTACCACTTTATTTCAAATCTTATTCCAAAAAATTTACCATGATCTTTTTGTTTCTATTTCTCTTCCTTAAAAATTTCAATACAACAAACATAAAATATTTAAAGTTCTCTCCACTGCTAAATCTGAGTCAACGGTCTCAGTTCTTTTTTGAGACTCAAATAACTAACTACATAAATATATAAATTTATAAAATAATTCTTTCAAAAATACTCACTACAAAACTTCCAATTTCTCAATTTGATTTTGAAGCTTGTTAACTCAATTAAATCTTTCATTTCTCATGTCATAACGCTTAGAGTTAAAATCCAACAATCGCACTTCCCAAATATATGAATTTTGTTTGTAAAATTTTGCTACTAACACATTAATTAAATGAAATTTGACATTTTTTTTCTTCTAAATTTAACATCTGCAACATATTTAATAAAAATTTTAACTCTAAATCAAACTTATTTATTTAAAAATAACTAATTACATAACTCAAACACAACTACAATTGAAATTTCCTCTTTTTAGTCCCTAGAGTTTGTCCCCATCAAATAATAGTGGGGGTTTACTTTTTTTTATTCTCTCATTATTCAAGCAACACAAGATACCAACTTCATACTTACTTAACCAATAAATTAAAAACCACAAAATCATCCTTCCCACATATATGAGCAGCCACAACTTAAGAGACAAAAGAAGTAGAGGCTTTTGTTTTATTATAACCATTATTAACAACAACAAAAGAGTCTTAATCTTTTTCAATGGAAATCTAACAACAACAATATATTATTATTTTTTTTTTGGAAAATTACACTTTTAAAATCACAAAACCAAAAGTTTTGAAGAATAAAATTTTAAAAAAAAATGTCACCGACATAATTACCCCGTAAGCTTTCCCAAATTATTTCCCACATTTTCTCTTTTGAAGCATTGCCCAAATTCTCACTGAATCTATTCTAATTTCTAATGATAGCTCCAACTTTCTAAGACACCAACACATTCTCATTTCTCTTTTTAGAATCCAAAAAAGGAAAGGAAACGAATATGATTCTATAGAGAAAGAGATGGAAGACAAGGTCAGAACATTAAAAGAAAAAAAGGAGAGGTCTTGTAGTCTTCTTTTTAAAAGCATAGAAAGGATGAAAGCACATTAATTTCTTACCACAAAAGTTAATCTCATACAATTTAATCATAAAATCTCATTAGCTAATTTTTGTTATTAATTTTATTCACATATTAAAATAATATAATATTGAAAATCAATTAATTTTATTTATTAATATATCTTAATATATATAAAATTAAAATTATTTTTTAAAAAAATATTTAAAATTTATTAATCTTATTTAACTTTTTTCATAATTTTAAATGCTAAAATATTTATATTATATAGTTAAAATTTTATTTTAAATATTTTAATTTTATATTTCATGTTGAAATTTATTACATTTTTAATATTATTTAATAGTTAACTTATTTTTATATTTAAATAAAATATTTAAATTATTTTTTTCATTTTATCCAACAATAATTTAAAACTTTAAAATATTTAAAAATTTATTAATTTTATATTTAAAATATTAAAATTAAATTTTATGTTAAAAATAAAATAAATATTTTTTAAATGTTTTAAAGTTTTAAATTATTATTGAATAAAAAAATAATGTTTATATATTTTAACTTTAATTTATTTTTAGATATTTTATTCATAAATAAAATTATTTTTAATATTTAAATATATATATATATATTAAATAAGATAAAAAATTTAAAAATATAAAGATAAAAAATTAAATAAGATAAAATTTAAAATACTATTTAAAAAATTTAATTTTAAATATACATAAATAAAATAAAATTAATTGATTTTTAATTTTTTTCATTTATAAATAAAATAAGCAACAAAAATAAGTTAATAAAAATGTTTCATCCCAAAAAATAGTGGAACTAAAAAATTCTCAAGAATTAATATTACTTGTACATTTGCTATCTAATATGAAATTAGCCGTTAGTACTTGCATTCATGAGTGGTGCTTCGGTGGTCAAACATTGTAGCTCTCAAACATTGGGATAATATGGAATTTGTTTCCATTTTTTGTGTGTGGAAATTCTTAAAATATTTAATAACATTTTATTAAATCATTTTATAATTTTAAAATTATTAAAATATAATCTCATCTTGAATTTAATAAAAAAAGTTATATGTACTCCCTCAAACTTCAATTATAAGCAAAAATGCATATTTTACACTTATTGATAGTTAAGTACATTTAATCTCATGTAAAATTGAATTATACTAATTAATATTAGTATTGTTGACTAATATTGGCTTGTTGTTCACTAGTTCTACTTGTCTTTTTGTGGTAGTTAGACTTTTATATAACAATTTTTTGTGTTGATTATATTTTGATTAGAAATACTTATAATAGATAACCAATTTTTTATAATTATTTGAAGTATAAAGACAATTAATTTTACCTAAAATATTTTATTTGTACTATTATTTTGTCCTTGTCTTATTTGTACTTAATGTATATTTGTTGAATTTTTATATTTCCAAAAATGTATCATAGTTTTTTAATTTATATGTTAAATATAATAATATAGATTTGAAAAATTAGATTATTAATTTTTATTCTGATCATAAAACTAGTTTTAAAAAATTTGATTGCCAAACAATTTTTCACTTTTTCTCAACTCTAAAATAATTTTAAAAAAATAGATAGTTAAACAGATTTTATTTTATTCTCTTTCTAAAAACTGATTTTTAAAATTGGTTTTATAAAATTATTTTCAAAAACTATTAAATGAAAATGTTATTCAAAATATTTCAAATCTCTAATATTAAGTGAACACATATTTTTAAATAATTTTTTTTCAAGATATAAAATATTCCTGGACAACTTCATAAAATCCAATTCAATCAATAAATTTTATAAAATTTCTTTTCTATTTTATTTCAAAAAAAAAATTCCAAATTTTTTGTTTATAATTATAATCTAAATAAATAAAAAACTAATCACATTAATTTAGATAAATGTTTTTTTAAAATATATTATTAAATATTTGTAAATTAAATAACTTTTTTTTTAAATATCAATCAAAACGGCACAACAAACACATGTGCATCTGATTATTTTCTTAAACAAAATAAAATAAAGGATAAATTACATTTGTGGTCCATTAACTTAATTTCAGGTAACGTTTTAGTCCTTTATCTTTTTTTTTTTTCCCGACTTAGTCCTTTATTTGAATTTTAAATGACAATTTGATATTTTATGTTTTAAAATTTCAATAACGTTATCCTTTTTTAAACAAAAATTCAAAAAAAAAATTCAATCAAAACTCATAAAATTAATTATATTCTTCAATATAATACAAATTTCATCAAATTCGTAACACAAATCTTCAAATAAACTCATATTTTCATACTTTATTTGATATTATTAGGAATAAAGGACTAAATCGGGAAGAAAAAAAAGATGAGAACTAAAACGTTATCTGAAATTAAGTTAAGGGACCACAAATGTAATTTAGCCTAAAATAAAATAATTTCAAAATTTTACATATACTAATATATTCTTTTTATAAAAATAAAAATCTAAAAACTGATTTTTATTACGACAGATAAATATAAAATAACTCTTTAATTTTTTTAAAAATCCCTAAAAAGAATAATTTATAAATTATAAAATATTTATAAAAAAAAAAAAGTATAATAAATGACGTTAGATAATAGTTAAAGGTTAGGAATGAGGTAGTATATAAAAGAGAAATAATAGAAATATCTTAGAAACTGCATATAATAAGGCGTAGTAAGCAAGCAAAGCAACTTCAATGGGTTCATTTCTCTCTTCCTTCATCGGCGGTTCCTCCGAAGGTTCATCCGCCGCTTCCGATTCGCCGGATAATAATCGCGTCAAAACCTGCCACTCATCCGAACTCTTGCACCATTACATCAACGAAACTTCTCGCCTCGTAAACTCTATTTCTCTTCAGATCTCGTTTTTCCCCCTTTTTTTTTCTCCTAATTTTTCTGGTGTTTGACTTTTTGGATCTGTTGTGAAGGTTGTGATTGATTTCTCTGCGTCCTGGTGTGGACCTTGTAAAATTATGGAGCCGATTATTCGTGCTATGGCTAACGAGATCACTGACGTTGATTTCGTCAAGATCGATGTTGACGAATTATCTGTAACATTCTTATTCCTAATTTCATTTCTATCAACTATTCTGTTTTTTAGTTTTACTTTTTTATATATATATAATAATGTTAAATAAATATTTAGATTATAAAATTTTTCACACTTGTTAGTCCTACAAATATCATTGTTTTAAATTTTAATTGTAGGATTAAAATTGAAAAAAATATTATTTGTAGGACTATAAGTGCCAAATTTTTTTATGAAACTAAAAGTGATATAACAATGATTAAAAACGTATTGAATCCTATATAATAATAATATATGAGAAAAGGTAGTGCGGTTTAAACCAATTTTACATAATGGTTATTATTGATTTTATCATAATTTTATCTTATAATAACTTCAATCTATTAAAAATTATAATAGCAATGACTCTTGGTGTGTTATAACTGACATCCACTATCATTACTCTCATAATATTTATATAAGATTTAATTTATATACTTTTTAATGTGAATAGATTTTATATTGTATAATGATTAAATTATTAAATATATTTGGTTTTTATCTATAATTATTTTATGAATAGCTGTGATTTATTAACGGTGTAAAAAATTGGAATAAATTACAAGAAAAAATAAGCTAAATATAAATTTCTTCATAAATATTTCGGAGTCTTAAGATTTTCTTTACTTCAAACTGGACACCATCTCAAATTACACATAATATAATCTAAACAATTACAATAGAAATTAAAATGAAGGGTATCTTTACTATCTTTCCTAAATAGGAAAGACTTTTTGAACAAAAAATAAGAGAGAAATTATTGATTTTTACTTATATTTTTTATTTTAAAACGTATAGACTAATTTTATTTATATTTTATTTAAAAAAAATGAAATATAATATAAATATAGTATATTTTATTTTCAAATCACACATTGCAGAACATTTTACACTTAAAGTACTTGCATGAAAATTAAACTTATTTATTTATAATCTTTTTTTCTCTGTTTTTTGGGGAAAATAATAGGATGTGGCGCAGAAATTTGAGGTGCAGGCTATGCCAACATTTGTTTTGTGGAAGGAAAGGAAAGAGATTGATAGGCTTGTTGGGGCCAGGAAGGATGAACTTAAAACCATGATTCAAAAGCATATAGCTTAGTTATGTATTTATCTGTATTTTCTTTAAAATATGATATAAAACTGATAATAATCTTATCGTGATGATGATGTTGTAAAATTTGAACTTATTGGGTTGATTCACTGAGATAATGTATATTTTATTGTTTAGCAAAATAAATGGTATTTGGTAGTTTGTCTTGCATTTTTGTTTAGTCATGATTCGTGAATGTGGTAGAGTTGATGTCAATAGGTATTTGTGTGTAATTTATTGACCATCATATTAATTTTTTCTTTATCATCATACAATTAAACTCAAGGATCTCTCAAACAAAATTCAGGGGTTGTACAATCACTATATATTTTTTTCTTAGGTGGATAATTTCTCGACTGCCATCCTGAAAAACAAATGGAAAAAGAGATGAATACTAAGTATTCATTGACTTTTGTTTTTTTCGCAATTAATCTGAACTTGTTAAATTATTATAAAATAATTTTTTGTTTTGCAATTAATGAAGTTACTTAATTTTATATTTTATAGGATATCTTTATTGTTTGATATTATTGTTATTAATTAGTTTTAATTCTTGGACTTTGGTTGCTTTGTATTAGTTAATCTGCTAATTGATAAGTCTATATATCAATAAGTATTATTTGCTTGTATAAATATTTAGTCTTTGACTATTTTATCAATTAATAAATCATTGATTAGTCTATATATAAATAAGTTTTATTTGTTTGTATAAATAATTAATCTTTGACTGCTTTATCAATTAATAAATCGTAAAATAATTCCCGTAAATAACAACTAAACTAATCTGAACTTTGTATAATTGTTATAAATATATTTACTCCCGTTATAATTAAATTATAAAATATTCCAATAGTATGGGGGAAATTCTCATTATAAAATCTGATGTCACCTTTTGGGGGACATTCCCTCCATATTACTCGACTTCCGTCAAGATTATCTACTACCATTGATATGAAGATCAAAACTCAAAAGTCGGGATGCTAAAATTAGATTATTAATTTTTAGACAAATAGATAATGATTAATTGCAGTTTTAGTTTTTTATTTTAGTTGAATCACAAAAATAGTCAATCTATTTTATTTGTTCTCAGTTTTGGTCCTCTAAATAAAATCTTAATCAAAATTTAATAGTGTCATTTTTTTTAATGATGTGTAAAAAAAAAAGATGATGTGGAAGATTCCATGTGGATTAATTACATTTTATTATTATTCATAATTTATAAAACACATTTTCTATTTTTTAAAGCACATTTCCTATTATATTATATCATTTAATTACAAAAACTTAAAAAAATAACATTCATATTCTAATCTCTAATTCCATTCCACCTCCTTCTCCTTCTTTTTCTTCTTCTTTAATATGCAGTTTAAATGAGAACCAATATGCAGTTTAAGTATCGCAATCACAAGCTGCACAAAATCAATAAAGGTATTTCAAAAAATGTAATTACTATGATGCGTTCTACACTTACTGCTGAAATCAATATCTACTTCAAAATGTACTTCACGCTTACTGCTATTAGATAATTAATTATGTGATTTGTGGTTCTAAGAAGAAGAAGGAGGAGGAGGAGGAGTGAAATGTAAAAATTACGTTTCAAAATGCACATTTTTGGAATTTTGAAGCATTCGAAACATTAAAATTTTTGAAAATTTTCAAAATAAAACTTTCGAAATGTAATATTACATTTCAAAAATTTCAATGAAGATGAAAGTTTAAAAAATTTAGAATATTACTCAAATTTTCCAAATGCATATATATTTTTTTTTAAATAAGTACATTATTTTTTTAACATATTGTATTTATATATATAAATTAAATTTGCTATATTTTTTAATTTATATATTTTTTCAAATTAAATCAAGTATGGGTAGAGTTGATGGTGAACTTCTTGTTACACGACTGTAGATTCTACTGATAAATTCACGATTGATCATGTAATCTTAATAATAATTGGTATTATTAGTTTTACTTAATTGCACTTTGGGTCCCCTTATTTTAGGTGAATCGCGAAAATAATCCCCTAATTTTATTTGTCCTCAGTTTTGATCCCAAAACATAATTTGGTTCCAAATCTTGATGAATTGTCATTTTTTTAATGACGTGTAAAAAAATGGTGATGTGGCAGAGGTCTATGTGGATTAAATAAATTATTATATTATTCCAAATTAAAAAAATACAAATTCTGTTTTTTGAAACAAAATTTAATAAGCCAAATAATTAAAAAAACATATCTAACACAAATTAGACGCACATACGATAATTCAAAAATAAAATTTGAAAAACCTAAACCCTAAAATCGACCAAGCCATTTCAAGTTCTCTCCATCTTCACGGACGAAAGAAGATACAACTTTTTGTGCTAGGTATGTAATTTTAAGGTTTTCACTTTGCTTTTTTATTAACATTATTAAACTCTGTATTCAAAAAATTCGGGCCAAAATTTTATCTTTACAATGTTAACAGTATTAAACTCTATGCCTTTATGCCTTTTTATTAATGTGGTCCATATGCTTTGTTGTGTTATTTTGTGGTCCATGTGTAGTTTTTTGTATTATAATTTGACTGAGTTATTCAATAGTTAGTTTTGTGTAGGCCAACTAAAGTCCACAGAGTTAGGTTAAGAATTAACCATGAGGGTAGTTTTGTAAATCACCTAGTGAAGATGTACGTTGGTGCCCAAGTGGATGAGATGAATTGGTCTTGGGATGTAGACTTAATGTCCCACATGCAAATTATTAAATTGGTTAAAAGTTTGGGGATATATGAATATTAAATGTTTGTGGTACCAACATCCCAAATACTCATTTACATGTGGGCTTAGACGTCTCAACAATGATGACGATGTAGTAAAATTTGTTGAAGATGTCAAAGGGTTCAAAGTATTGAAGTACTTGTAGAACACTCTATAGACAATCCCATTATTAGCGATAAAAGTCCAATTCAAGAGCCAGTTGAAGCTGAAAAACTCCAAGGTGAAGCTAAACAAGTTCAAACTGAACCAATTCAAGCTGAAGAATTCAAACTGAACCTGTTCAAACTGAACCAGTTCAACCATAATCTGAACTAGTCCATGTTGAAATTGGACAAGAAGCAGGTGAAGATTATGTGAGTGAAGAAGATGAAGATTATGTTGCTAATTCAGATGATGAAGATGATGATATGGGTGAATTATATGAGGGCAAGGATTGGGACTGAATTTCTGAAATACCAACTAAGATATTTGTTAATGTTGTAAGTGATGAAAATTCATCTGAAAGACCTGCAAACCTAAGAGGAAACCTAATGCCTAGTTTTGCAACTGGTTTTGAAGAAAATGATGTGAATTATGATGATTTGGATACTCCACCAGGAAGTGAAGTTGATGAAGAAGATATTAGGAAATTTCCTAAATTTAACCAACCTGAAAATGGTGATGAAATAAGTTTTGAGTTGGGCCTTAAATTCAATATAAAAGAGCTGGTTAAGAATGCTATTAAAGATTTTGCAATGGAGACTAAGAAAAACTTGTATTTCAAAAAGAATGATAGAAATAGAATGATTGTTAGGTGTGAGCCAAAATGTCCATTTTACATGAGGATTAGTAAGAGAACTTCAAACGAATATTGGCAATTAGTGAGTCTCATAGATGATCATACATGTCATAGGAGGACAAAAAACAAATAAGCTAAGACTAAATGACTTGCCAAGAATTTCGTTCCTATGTTGAGACATACACCTGAAATGAAACTCAATGGATTGATTGTTGAGGCACTTGAGAAATGGGGTGTGAAATTGTCTACATACCAAGCATATAGAGCCAAAGTAAGAGCCATAGAAATGATTCAAGGTGCTCAAAGGGAGAAATATGGACACTTGAGAGAATATGTCGATGAACTTAGGAGATCAAATCCAAACTTTACGGTTATTATTAAGTGTGGTATGTCTGATGTTGAACCAATTTTTAAGAGAATATATGTATGTTTGGAGGCTTGTAAGGCTGCATTTGCTAATACATGCAGGCCTTTAATTGGGTTGGATGCTTGTTTCTTGAAGGGAGAATATGGCAGTCAGTTAATAGCTGCAGTATGTAAAGATGAGAATAATCAAATGATTCCCATTGCATATTCAATTGTTGAAGCGGAAACAAGAGACTCATGGCAATGGTTCCTGAATCTTTTACTGGATGATCTAAACAATGTTCAACATATGCAATATGCATTCATTTCAGATCAACAAAAGGTATGTATGCTGAAGTTGTTGAATTCTTTTTAACATTATGCAATCTGAACTGATTGGTCCTCTTATAATATTATGAACTGATTTTCCTTCATATAGTTATGATGGGTTTGGTTATATTGGTTCTATTATTCTTATAATATTATGAATTGATTTGTCTTCATTAGCTCTGTTGAATTATTATGAATTGATTTCAAGATTGGTACCTGCCATTGCCAACATTGGGGCCCATGTGGAACACGGATTATGTGTTAACCACTTGTATGTAAATTGAAAAAAAAAAGTATCCCGCATGACATATGAAAGAACTTCTTTGGTTGGCAGCAAGGGCTACGGTGGTCCAGGACTGGGAGAAAACAATGCAAAAAATTAAGGCAATCAATGAAGATGCTTGAAAAGACATAATGCAACTCCCACCATCTATGTGGACTAGGTCTGCATTTCACACTATTACGCAATGTGACCTCCAAGTAAACATGTGCGAGGCTTTCAACATGGTTGTATTGGAGTATAGAGATAAGCATATCATAACATTACTTGAAGGCTTGAAACATTACATTACAGTAAAGATTGTAAAACAGAAATAAATCATGCTACGATATAGAGACAATATATGTACTAAGATTCAACAAATATTGGAAAAGACAAAAAGAGCAAGTGGGGGTGCTTTTTATTAAATTATCTTTGCAGTAAAATATAAAAAACGTTCTTGTTTATCTTTATTATTATAGATTTTAATATAATAAAGATTATTTTTTCTAAAAACTATCTTTCAAAAATAATTTTTATAAAACTTCTCAAAATAATTTTTCGTTTTAATTATTTTTTGAAATTTTATTATTGAAAAAAAGTTGTAAGAAATAGATGAAATAACTAAAATGATATTTTAAGATAAATTATTTAAATCATTTTTTTCATTTGAAACTTTATTTTATCTTTTTTTTATGGAAATATTGTAATAAAAATATAAAACACTATAAAAATTATTTTTAAAAACATCTTCAATAAACAAGTCTATTAACCACTTAATAATATCATAAACCATTAAAATTATGCGATTAATCATGTATTTAACATGTATTTTATTAATCTATATTTATTTTCTTTAAAAATGGTAAAAGAAAAATTGAGCATAATCTTAGGATGATGTTTACTAAACTACCTTCTTACTCATATATTATTTTTCCTAAAATGAGAAATAAATTGCATGTTTGAATATAGATGGATATGTTAAATATTGAGTTTATTAATTTAGTTATTACTAATTTTGTTGGCCAAAAAAGAGAAAGCAAATGGACAAAATTTAAAAAGTTAATTATTTTTTACTTAATGCAAGTTTTTCAAAAATATTTATGTTTATATGGCATAATTGCAGTTTTGGTCCCCCTATTTTAGCTGAATCACAAAAATAGTCCTATCATTTTATTTCTCCCCAAACAAAATTTTGGTCAAAAATTTGATGAAATGTGATTTTTTTAAGCCACACCATACGATTTTTGATAATAAATTTCAGGTATAATTGTTGCACCACGAGATCTTGAGACATGATTTGACTTATGTAACACCCCGTTTTTCAAAGCGAGGGTATATTTTTTTTCTTCAAAAGTAATTAAACTAAAACAGAGAAATAGATAAAGAAATGCCTTTGGATAAATAACTGAGTCATTAAAATTTACAAGCAGCGGAAAGGTTTCTCCAATTATAAATCCAAAACATTTACATAACCATAAATGGTACATGGAACCCATTCACATAAGAAGTCGAACTGACAATGATAGTATAAATACAATTTTCCCAAACTAAAAAAATACTCCAATCCAAACAGAAGGACACCTAGTCCCTATACATCATCCTAATCTGATCATCCTACCAAAAAGCTATACACCCTGAGTATCTCCACGCGCCCCGTGAGATCCTCCTAACGTGACTGCAGTCAATCGTTCCCATCTCCATTCCCGTCCGTAGGGTACGAACCGGTAAAACCGTCCTGACTCTCATCTGAGGGCAAAGCCCAGATTTCCACAATAATTGTAAAGGGTCACCAACCAGAAAATAACAGTTAACACATAACAATTAAGTTTTTAAATGCTCAAAACAACTTTTCAACTAAGCATGCACCTTAACAGGATTTTCCATATGCTAAAAGTTCATATAATGCTTGCCAATTAACAATGAACTCAAAATGAAGTTCTCCAACCATCAAGTAATACATAACTGACCAAAGCATTGATAAATCAATTGAGCAATCGATTATCTAACTCAAAATGAGGACTTTTGCTGAGCCAATCGATTGCCAAATCGATTTGGTCAGTTCTGCTGAGTTTTTGCATGACCAAATCGATTTCTAAGTCGATTTTGTCAGTTCTGATGAGTCCCTGTGTTGCCAAATCGATTTCCAAATCGATTTCGGCAGTTTTGCTGAGTTCCTGCCTCTCTGCCAATCGATTTCCAAATCGATTTCTTAAAAGATTTTGAAAGATATATTTATACAATCGATTGGCAAATCGATTAGGTCAAAATGGTGAACTTCCTGCAACTCATCCAATCGATTGGGAAATCGATTTCCCTGATCGTTTTTCCAAAATTTCATGCATTAACTCAAGTCATTCCTAATCAAGTTCACAACCTAACACTTAGCAATTCCTACACGATTACCACGGCAATTGGGATCTCGATAACCATCATACTTACACACAACAATCAACACATAACACTTAGCATTTTCAACGCAATTACCACAACGACTCAAATTCAAATCACTTAATCATAAAACTCAAATCAACCACGACTCGCGTGCCAAGCACCCTAATGCAATGCGTATATGCCAAAATGCATGGACTCGGAATTCCAAACCAAAACCCTCCTCGAAGGGCCGTAAATCATAATTGTACCGCCTATCGCAGGCCAAAGTACCGATTACCAAGGTGCCACCTATCACGGGTCTGCACGATTTACTAAAAAGCGTAAACCATAAACGTACTGCCTATCACGGGCCCGTATCGTTTACCGAGGTGCCACCTATCACGGGTCAGCACGATTTACTAAAATGCGTAAATCATAAACGTACCACCTATCACGGGTCAGTACAGTTTACCGAGGTGTCACCTATCACGGGTCAACACGATTTACTAAAAGAAAAAGCGGAAATCGTAAATGTACCACCTATCACGGGTCAGTACAGTTACCATGGTGTCACCTATCACGGGTCAACACGATTTACTAAAAGAAAAAGCGGGAATCGTAAACGTACCGCCTATCACAGACCAATACTGTTTACCGAGGTGCCACCTATCACGGGTCAGCACAATTCACCAAAAACGTAAATCGTAAACGTACCACCTATCACGGGTCAGTACAGTTACCATGGTGTCACCTATCACGGGTCAACACGAATTACTAAATAGTAAATCGTAAACGTACAACCTATCACGGGTCAATACAGTTTACCGAGGTGTCACCTATCACGGGTCAACACAATTTACCAAAATGAAATGCATGAGCATACACAGACTCCATTCACAACAATCGTTAAGCAAATGCAGATATTAAAAGATTCCCCATTTTTAATACCCATTTAACTTAAACGACTTTCAAACAACATTAATTAAATAAGTCATTAAGAGATTCCCCGTTCTTAATACCGATTTAACTTAATGATTTTCAAAACAAAACGTTAAGCAAACAGTCATATTAAGAGATTCCCCATTCTTAATACTCATTTACCGAAACGATTTTCAAAAACGATAGTTAAGTAACCGAGACATTAAGAGATTCCCCATTCTCAACGCCCAGTTAACTTAAACATTTTCCTCAAATACACATTAAGTAAACCGAGGTATTAAAAGATTCCCCATTTTTAATACCCATTTACTTAAACGACTTTCAAACAACATTAATTAAATAAGTCATTAAGAGATTCCCCGTTCTTAATACCGATTTAACTTAATGATTTTCAAAACAAAACGTTAAGCAAACAGTCATATTAAGAGATTCCCCATTCTTAATACTCATTTACCGAAACGATTTTCAAAAACGATAGTTAAGTAACCGAGACATTAAGAGATTCCCCATTCTCAACGCCCAGTTAACTTAAACATTTTCCTCAAATACACATTAAGTAAACCGAGGTATTAAAAGATAGATAAGTCCCTAATGCAACTAGAAGTTTGGAAGGAGCCCTTACCTCAACGTTAGCTTTAACGTGCGTTTCCGGTACCGCGAGTAATTCCGGTAAAATCTCCGCTCGCAACGCCGCTTCCAAATTAGTTCACTAGCACCGTAGCGTGGTGGTGAGCAACTTTCCCTTCTATCTCTTCGAGAAATGAGGTTTGGATCTAGAAGAAACGGAGGGGTTTGTGTTTGGATCTCAAAAACCGTTTTTCTTCGTTTTCGAATCAAAGAGGAAGAGTGGAGTTGCGAAATCCTTGTTCTAACTCTCACCCAACCTTGGGTTACTAGTTTTGAAGAAAAGAAAGCGACGAAACTGAAAATGGGAGAAAAGAGAGAAATTTGGCCGCGGGAGAGGAAGAAGACGATGGATTTTCAATTTTCCTTCCTTTCTTTTTCTTTCCTTTCTTTTTCCTTTCTTCCTTTTTCCTTCCTTCCTTTTATACTATTTTCTTTTCCTTTTCCTTCCTTCTAGTTTTCCTTTCTTTTTCCCTCCAACCAAACATATATAGATAAAATAAATATAACTTAACAAATATCTCAAAATCTAGATATTTGTTAAATTACCGTTTCACCCGAAACGCATTAAATTCTCCGTAAAGGATTCAACGCAGTTAAATTCAATTTATTTATCGACGAGAAATTTTAATTGGCATCAAAATATCTTTTTGATTATAAAACTCCAAAATATTATTAACTTAGGCTTAAAAGCCTCCGAGCCAAAATCCAAAATACACCAAAAATACATAAATGGTACTTTAAAAATTACGGGTCTTACAACTTAAATAAGCGCAAAAAAAAGGACACTTAAACAAATTTTGTACCAAAATTCTGTTTGGAGACTAAAATTGAAGAAAAATAAAATAGAAAGACTATTTCGTGATTCAGCTAAAATAGGATGACAAAAACTGCAATTATATATATATATATATATAGCAATTTCAGATTCACAAGTATATGAGAGAGACACGTATATTATTTTTAATTTTTTATCCAACAAAACATGTAGTAAATTATTATTATATTTATTTGCAGACACTTGTTGACCATACTCATTGTATCTCTATTCTACTACCACAATTACCCACTAAAAAAATTATTCATAAAAATGGTAAATATATATTTATTACAGTTGATCTTCATATTTATTATAATTATATATACTTAATTTTAATATTTTGAGATAAAATCAAATTTATTTTCATTATTTTTGTCTATATTTTTTAGAATTTTTTTAAAAGGTGAATGAAGCGCAGAGACATAATTCTTGCATCATCTCAATAAAATATTATTAAAAAATAAAGAAAAATAAAATAAAACCTTAGAGAATTAAATCAAAATACAAAACTAATTATTTAAGATGAACAACTATCTCGATAAGAATCCATGACTACCAAGAAGGAAAAAAGAGTGCAAAGAGTGCACTATACACGAATACATAATTCCAAAGTGACAATCAACATTGATAACAAATCTATTACCATCAAGAGAAATTATATTAGTTAAGGAGAAAATTCTTATCCCTACAGGAAAAAAAATAAAAAGACTAGTGCTATCATGCGTAGATTTTCACCCCGACAAATCCAAAATCTAGTAGCAAAGGGACATTCCAAAAAAAATGTTTAGCATCCTCGATTTCTTGTCCACAAAGAGAGCAAAATGAGATCACTATAATCCCCTTTTGTGAAGTTTTTCATCCATAGGCCTTTTTATCAAGGAAGATGCACCAAATCAAGAAATACTTTTGCTGTTAAAAATGAAGATCAATCAGTCAATAAACTAAGAATGTCATTGGTGTCAGATTAGAGATTGATTGAAAATAAAACGATGATTAATCAGTAACTAAACCAAGAATGTTCTTGGTTTATAAAAAAAATGCACAATGTTCAGATTTCAAAACAGAGAAGTTCTGTGTTTTCTGTCAAACTGAATTAAGCCTTGCAATGCTAAAATGAACACACACAATTGTTAACCCAATTCAGATATTAACTCCTACATCTGGGGGACTGGATCCGACTTGAATTATCACTATTATGAGATGAAAATGATTTCAACTTTCAACAAGCTTTGTGCAGCCAGTTTTCAACACAATTATACAAAACTACAACTTGCTTCTATATACTATATTTGCTAGTCTTGCTTTGCCTTATATACAAACTGTTTATAATTTTGGAGTAACAAACAAAAGTAGTTACAACTAACTAACTGAAAACTAACTACCAAAAACAGATTTCATCTCCAAAGTCTTCTAATTTCCACCTTGGTACCAAATGAGAAATTTCACCTTGGTACCAAATGAAAAATTTCACCTTGGTACCAAATGAGAAACTTCAGCTTGTGATCATATAAATTTGATCCTCTTAGTCCTAGATCTCAATTTCTGAAATTGATATTAAGAAAATTCAAACAATGCCTGAATTTGCTAAGTGTGGCAGGTTTTGTAAACCTGTCAGTTGGATTGTCACTTGTGTGCACCTTTGCCACATTTATCTCACCCCTTTCAATGACATACGTGATGAAATGAAGCCTGATGTCTATATGTTTGGTTCTTTCATGATATATTTGATTTTTACTTAAATGAATAGCACTTTGGTTGTCACAACTTATGCAAACAGACTTTTGTTTAACACCAAGTTCAGTGATCAATCCTCTCAGTTAAATTCCTTCTTTCACAGCTTCAGCAAGAGCAACATATTCTGCTTCTGTTGTTGATAATGCCATTATGTGTTGAAGATTAGCTTTCCAACTGACTATGTTGTTAAACACTGTGAACACATATCCTGTAAGAGATCTTCTTCTATCTAAATCTCCAGCATAATCAGAGTCTACAAATCCTTGGATCGGTTTTGATGGATTTGAACTTTTGCTGTATTCCAAACACATGCTTTGAGTTCCTTTTAGGTACCTTAGAATTCATTTGACAGCTTGCCAATGGCCCATTCTTGGATTTCCCATAAACCTGCTTGTGACACTTACAACATGAGAAATGTCTGGCCTTGAGCAGACCATAACATACATGATACTCCATATGGCACTTGCATATGGTATATTCTTCATGTCTTCTGCTTCTTAGTTTGTGTTTGGTGACATGGTTGAAGAAAGTTTGAAGTAAACTGCTAGTGGAGAGTTGACTTCCTTTGATTCACTCATATTGAATTTATTTAGAACCTTTCCAATGTAGCTCTCTTGGGAAATTACAGTTTTTCTTGTTCTTTAATTCTAATGATTTCCATTCATATGATCCTCTTGGCTGGCCCAAGTCATGCATCTCGAATTCTTTCTTTAGCTGGCTCTTTAATTTTTCTATTTCTTTCATACTTTTAGATGCTATTAGCATGTCATCCACATATAGCAGCAAGTAAATGTAGGTTGTTGATGATACTTGTTTGTAATATACACAACTATCAAAATTACTTCTAGCATAACTTTGACTAAGCATGAATGGATCAAATCTCAAATACCATTGTCTTGGTGATTGATTTAGCCCATAGACTGATCTCTTTAGCAAATATACCCAATAATCCTTTCCTTGAGTCTTAAAGTCATCTGGTTGTTGCATTAAGATTGTTTCATTTAGATCACCATGGAGAAATTTTGTTTTGACATCCATCTGCTCTAACTTCTTGTCAAAGTGTGCTACCATGGATTGAATTATCCTTATAAATGCATGCTTGACTACATGAGAAAAGATTTCATTATAGTCTACACATTCCCTTTTAGTGAATCCCTTTGCTACTAGCCTTGCTTTGGACCTGGGTAGTTCAACTCCTGGAATTCCCTCTTTCCTCTTGAAGATCCACTTGTTGTCTACAATTCTAGAGTTGGTTGGCTTAGGTATGAGTTTGAACTCCTTAGTCATAACTAAAATTCATTTGTCTTTGTCTTGAGACCTGAAAACTTCATTGTAGTTCTTGGGATCTTCTTGTATGATCTCTTCAGCAACATGTAATGCATATTTGATCATGTCTGCATATCCATATCTTTGAATGGGTTTTGATGTCCTTCTTTCTCTGTCCCTGATGAGGTTATAATCAACTAATTCCTATTTTGAAAACATAACATGTTCTGCTGGGTTATCATCAATCTTGTCTTGCTGAGCCTGTTGTTGTTCTGAAACCAAGAACGTTCTTGGTTTTTGTTGATCCTTCTCCTTTTGATCTTGCTCCTTTTCTGCAGCTTGCTCCACCTCAAGACCAAACCTTTCAGCTTCAATTTGATGTGAGTTTTAATCCTCTTATCAGTTCTGTTTTCAACCATAGATTTTTAGTCTTTAAAGGTTTTGAATGCTTCATCCTTACTTTTCAACAAATAAATCCATACTTTTCTACTATAATCATCAAGAAATGTAATGAAGTACTTGTTACCTCCATGTGAAGCAATCTTTGTAGGGCCCTATAGATCACTGTGAATATGTTCCATAATTTCTTTTGAGCAATATTTCCCTGTAGAGAATTTGACCCTATGCATCTTTCCATACACACAATGCTCACAAAATTCAAGATCACTAATCTTGTCCCCACCTAGCATGCATTGCGTGTCCAAAACTTGCATTCCCTTTAGACTAACATGTCCCACCCTTTGATGCCACATATTGACTTTACTTGATGCTTGGACAACTATTGCTGCCATTCTTGTCACTGCTTGACCATTGAGAAGGTAGATGCCATGGTCTCTTGTTCCCTTCATGATTATCAATGATCCTTTTATGACTTTTAGAGTGTCTTTCTCTGCTTTGTATGAACAACCAACTTCTTCCAACATTCCTAGAGAAATTAACTTCCTCTCCAGCTCTGGAACATGTATGATCTTTGACAAAATCTTCATGGTTCCATCTTCCAGCTTTAGCTTGATTGAACCAATTCCAACTACCTTGCAGGCTGATTTGTTCCCCATAATCACATTGCCTCCATCAGTTTCTTTGTAGTCAAGAAACCAATCTCTATGATCTTAGTTGAATTTTCCATAAGAACTTATGTGCTTTCACATCGTTCAGAGGCTATATGTAACACCCCGATTTTTAACAGCGCGAGTGTATTTTTTTTTTAAAACAAATTCATAAAACAAATTCATAAAACAAATTCATAAAACAAAGAAATAAAGAAAGAAATACTTTTGGATAAAATATTTAAGTCGTAACATAACGACAAGAGTCAACAAATATTTACAAGCAGCAGAAATAGTTTTTGAAACACAAACCCAAAGTATTTAAACAACAAAATACATCGGGGCTATGAGACCTATCGGACATAGCTCATACCCCTAAACCCTGCACCAAAGCATTGCCCCAAGAATTTAAACTTCCCCACGTCGCATCGAAAGTGGTACAAGGACCCATCAAAATAAAAGTCTAGCTCACAATATGAGGTATAGGTACAATCTTCTAAATTGAAATAAATACATCCACAAAAGAAAGACAACTAGTCCCCATACAACCATCTAATCTGATCATGTTGCAAAAAGCTATACAACCCAGGTGATCTCCACACGCCCCGCAAGATCTTTCTAACACAACATCGGTCAGGTATGCCTAACTACCTTCCCATCTCCAGGGTACTAACCGGTAGGATGATCCTGGTTCTCATATGAGGGCAAAACCCAGATTTCCACAATAATTGTAAAGGTCACCAACCGAAATTAACAAATATCACATAACATTTAAATTTTAAATGCACAAAATAACCTTCCAACTTAGCATACTCTTTGAAAGGGTTTTCATATGCCAAACATTCATAATCAAAGTTGAAAAACGAAGTTTTTAACAAAACTGCACTATCGTATTCAAATACATCATTCTTGTATTCGAATACAATGCTAATTCATAAGTCAGTAGCAAAATCAGCACAATTGTATTCGAATACGTGACAGGATGTAGTCGGATACGAGACATGACATGTCAGTAGCAAAAACAGCACAACTGTATTCGAATACAACAGCAGAAAAATGCAGAATTCAGTTTTGAAATGGTTTCGCAATCACGAGTGCAGTCTCTCACGGACAAACACAATTCTCTAGGGTGTAGTCTCTCACGGACAAACACCAATGCAATATCTCACGGATAAACACGATTTACTAAGGTGTAGTCTCTCACGGACAAACACCAGTACAATCTCTCACGAACAAACACAATTTACTAGGGTGTAGTCTCTCACGAACAAACACCAGTGCAGTCTCTCACGGACAAACACCAGTGCAGTCTCTCATGGACAAACATAATTTAATAGGGTGTAGTCTCTCACGAATAAACACCAGTGCAGTCTCTCACGGACAAACACAATTTACTAGGGTGTAGTCTCTCACGGACAAACACCATAGTTAAATCCTCGTAAGGATAAGATGAACAACTCCACTCATGGAACCATCCCGTGGCCCATCGCGGTCACCACTTAACATCGTGGACCATTGCGGTCACCACTTAAACATCGTGGCCCATCGCAGTCACCACTTAAACATCGCGGTCACCACTTAATCGCATCTCAACGCACCTTAAACATACATATAGGAGTTTTGAACACATAATCACATCAAAACTTAATCACCACAACATCACACATAATCACACCACAATCATTCATAATATCAATTATGAGCACATAATCACATCCAAATTAATCTCCACAAATTCACCCACTAACCACCACTAATTTAATTCAACAATTCACTGATCAATTTCAATTTTCTCAATTCCCACCAAATTTAATCCGCAAATCGCCCATATTACAACTCCACATATTTCAACCATAATTCACCTATTAATTTCCACAATTTAAAACATAATTTTACACCAAATTAATTTCCACAAACCACCCCTCAAACACATCAAAACAATTTCCTCAACCACACTTAAATTCATTTTCCACAAATCTACACATAAAACACATCTCCAACTTCAATCCGCACATAAATTGAACTAAATTCATCTTCCACCAATTCACACATAAATTGAATTAAATTCATTTTCCACAAATATACCTCAAACACATAAAACATTCATAACATCATTTATGAACACATAATCAAATTTAATTTAATTCTCCCCAAATTCAACTTAAATCACCCATATTCAATCTCCAAAATTTTCAAACATTAATCACCAAATTTAATCTCCACAAATTTCAACCATAAATCACCAAATTCAAAACTCCACATTTTCAAACATAAACCTCCAAATTCAATTTCCACAAACACTCATAAATCACATTAAAATTCATCTTCCACAATACACATATAGAGTCCTGTATGCAAACTAGAAATTTAGAAGGAGCTCTTACCTTAACGGTACCTTTAGCAAACAATTACGACACCGCGATTAATTCTGGTAAAATTTAAGTTCGCGACGTCGCTTTAAAAGTTAGCTCACTAGCACTGTAGCGGAGAGATGAGCAGTTTTCCCTTCTATCACTTCTCGAAACGAAGCTCAAACGTCGAAGAAAAACAGAGATTTGGGTTTGACGATTTTGAAAACCCCTAACACCGTTTTCCTTGTTTTCGAACAGAGAAGAAGAAGGAAGCTTGGAAATCTGTTCTTTCTCACCCACCAAGTCTTGGGTTTCTTTTCTTGAAGCCAAAGAAAGAAAAAAGAAGTGGAAGGAAAAAGGAAGAAGAAGGAATGGTCGCGAGGCAGGGAGGAAACGTTTTTGTTTTCATCTGTTTTCCTTTGTTTTTCCTTTCTTTCTTTTTCCTTCCTTTCCTTTTCCCTCCAAACATATATATATATATATATTAATTATAACTTAACAAATATCTAAATATCTATATATTTTTCAAAATTACCATTTCACCCATAACCTCTCAAACCATTTGATAAAAATATCTACTTTCGTCGCAACTCAATTGATAGATACAATTTTCAGCAACCCGATATATTTTTAACTATATATATATATATATATAATTTTGGAGTAACAAACAAAGGTAGTTATAACTAACTAACTGAAAACTAACTACCCAAAACAGATTTCATCTCCAAAGTCTTCTAATTTAGTACCACATATGGAACACATTTATTGACTATGCAGATCGATAAAGTAATAAGTTTCCTTGAAATTCATATCACCATAATTCGATGTTGACCATATTAGCTTTCAAGCTTATTACTTCAAGTGCAAGAAAATAGAAAAGTGGAATAACATATGAGTTGTAGGACTTATTTATTGAATGAATGAATTATGTTATTTATACATGGTTCATTCTAACTGTCATCTAACTTCCTAACTAACTAATCAAGTGGTTAATTAGTTATTGATTACACACAATCAATGTTTAACTTGAATTACAACGTTTTCAAAAACCAAGAATGTTCTTGGTTTATTTTGAATAGTCTGGATTTTAACTAGAACAATCTTAGTTTCTAACATTTTCTCTTAATTCAAGTTTCTAAGTGATTTTACACCTAACAATCTTCTTAACTCTTCAAATCTGATTGTCCTCAATGCCTTGGTCATGATATCTGCCAATTGTACTTTAGTTTGATAATAAATGAGTTTAAGCTTGCATCTTCCAACTTGATCTCTTAGGAAATGAAACCTTGTTTCAATGTGCTTGCTTTTTCCATGAGACACATGATTCTTTGCTAGGTTTATGGCTGAGATGTTGTCAATCATGAATGGTACTGGCCTGCACACTTCAATCTTCAATTCTGCTATCAATGATTCCAGCCATAATGCTTGGCAGGCTGGCTTCCAACAATGTACTCAGCTTCACATGATGGCAATGCTATTAATGGCTGCTTCTTTGAGCTCCATGCTATTGGAGATTTCATGAACTTGAACACATAACCTGAAGTGCTCCTTCTACCATTCTTATCTCCACACCAATCTTGCTTTAAATCTTTTGGAAATAGAATTCCATGCTCCAATGTGCCTTGAACATATCTCACGATTCTCTAAAAAGCCAACCAATGAGAATGCTTGGGTCTCTCCATGAATATGGTTACCACGCCCACACTATAACAAATATCAGGTCTTGTATTGCACAAGTATCTTACGGAACCCACAACCTACTTAAACAGGGTCGAATCAACCTGTTCTTCTTCAATTTATGTTCTCAACTTTGCATTGATCTCCATTGGAATGACCTCAGGGTTGCAGCCAGTCATATTGAACCTTCTTAAGATCTCTCTTACATACTTCTTCTGATTTATCAACAAGCCTTCTTCAATCTCAGTAAACTCCATGCCCAAAAAATAGCTTAGTTTCCCCAAGTTTGCCATTTCAAACTCATCTTTCATGATTTCCTTGAAATCAGTAATTGCTTTGTTGCTGCTGCTAGTTACCAACATGTTATAAACATATAGGAACATCAGGATCATTGCAGGCCTTCCATTCAGTGTGAAATGCTTCACATAAAATCCATACTTCACTATACACTTGATGAATCCAAGGCCAATTAAGAATGAATTAATTCTTTTGTTCCATGCTCTTGGTGCTTGCTTCAAACCATTGAGAGCTTTCCTCAATCTGAGCACTTTATCTCATGTCCCTCAATCACAAATCTTGGTGGTTGAGAGACATACACCTATTCTTCCAACCATCCATTCAGAAATAAAAATTTCACATCAAGTTGGCACATCAGTCAGCCCCTAGCATAGGTCAGTGCAATTACGAGTCTGATTATTTCAATTCTGGCCACTGGAGCAAACACTTAAGAATAGTCTATGCTTGCCTTTTGTAGGAATCTCTTGGCAACCAATCTAGCTTTGTACTTAGCAATTGTTCCATCAGAATTCAACTTCAATTTGTAGACCCATTTCACTTTATTCTGCTTCTGTTTTGGAGGCAATTCAGTCAAGTACCATGTTTGATTCTTCTCAATTCCATTGATCTCTTCCATCATTGCTTCCTTCCAAGGTCTTTTCTTCAATGTTTCTTCAATATTCAAAGGTATTGTATCTGCAAATAAGGCAACATGAACTAGATCTCTATTTTTGTCAATTTCACTATCATTGTACACTTCAAATTCTCTTAAATGTGTTTGTAGTTGTCTTGCCCTATGAGGTCTACTTGACTCCACTCTTTCTTCATCTCTGTCTCCATTGGTATGATGATCATGTTGCTCTTGCATAGGTATTTGTATGGGATGGCTTGTGTTACTGGTCTCTTGTTCCTAGTTGCAGTGCTGGCTTCTGTTCTTTTCGCTCCAGTCATAGCTGATGTTGCCTATCTATTTCCAGTCCCAACTTTCTTGCTCAATGATCTTGACATCCCTACTGACTACCACCTTGCCTCTGACAGGATCATATAGCTTGTATGCCTAGTTGGATGATACCCAACCAAGATCATGACTTCACTTTTGTCTTGCAACTTTCTTTTCTTCTGATCTGGTACATGTTTAAAACATAAAACACCAAATATTCTCAAGTTCCCTACCGATGGCTTCCTTCCACTCCAGGTCTCCTCTAGTACCTTCTCTAGCAGTTTCTTTGTTGGACATTTATTAAGAATTTAGACACCAATTGATGCAACCTCTCCTCAGAACTTGGGTGGCAGTCCCTCTTTTATCATACTTCTAGTCATGTCAAGAATGGTTCTATTCCTTCTTTCAGTCAGACCATTGTGTTAAGGTGTGTAAGGAGCTGTTACCTCATGTTCAATTTCATTCTTGACACAAAACTCCTTGAATTCATGTGAAGTATATTCTCTTCCTTCATCTGTACTTAGCACCTTGACAACTTCTCCACTTTGTTTCTTCACTTTAATCTTGAAGTTCTTGAATATGTTCAATGCTTCATCTTTTGTTTTAATCAAATAAATCCATAACATCCTACTGAATTCATCAACAAAGATTATGAAATACTTATTTCCTCCTAATGATGGCACCTCAAATGGTCCACATATGTCACTATGAACCATTTCAAGAACTCCCTTCGCTCTTGCTTGCACTTGTGATTTAAAGGAATTTCTTAATTGCTTTCCTGCCATACACACTTCGAACACCTTCTCAGGGACATCAATCATAGGAATTCCACTCACCATTTTCTTGACTCCAAGATGCTGTTAGCTTTTGAAGCTAAGACAACCAAATCTTGAATGCCACAACCAGTTGTTATCAATTGAGCTTACTGACTTCGAACATTGAATATTTGCAGCTTGTATGTTGATAACAAAGGTTATGTTTTTTGAAAAATGAGTCTATAATATCTTCTTCTTCTGCCCATCATACATCTCTAAAGCATCATCCTTCACGATCACCTGAAACCCTTTTTGAATCCGTTGCTAAATGCTCAAATTGTTTTTCATTCCTGGTACATACGTCACATTTTCAATCACTACTGTCTTGCCATTTCTTCTCTTGATCACCATGTTGCTAGCTCCCTTAGCTTCCAAGGTTCTATCATCAGCAAATCTGATGTTGCTTCTTCTTGAGGTATCAACATCCACCAACCATTCTTTATGACTTGCCATATGATTAGAACAAACAGTATCAGAAAACTAGAACTGAGATGAAGAATGTTCTTCGTTTGTAGTAGCCATTAATAAAACTATGTGTGAATCTGAGTCATCTTTTTGAGCAAAACATGCATCATCTTCTTCTTAACCCAGCATTCATCAACAAATGTCCAAATTTCTCACAATTGTAAAATTGAACCTTCTTCTTGTCAAAATTCTTTGATTTTCCTTTGGATGTACCACTTGTACTTCATCCCTTTGATGAAGAATCAGACTTGTCCTCAGATTTCTTGAATTTATTCTTCTTCCACTTCTTTTTCTGATCTCCCTTCTTGTACATTTGTGCTGCCAACGCCTGATACCAGGTTTCATTTTGCTCTTTTCCTCAATTCTCAAATCTTTTGCTTATAAAGTTCCTTGCAACTCTTCAATACTCAATGTGCAAATGTCTTTGGACTCCTCAATGGCACACACAATGTAATCGAATATGGGATGCAAAGATCTCAATATCCTTTCACATAGCTTCTGTTCAGTAAGCTTCTCCCCACAACCAACCATTTGATTTGCGATGCTCCTCAATCTTGAAATCAGACCACAGACCTTTTCTTGCTCATCCATCTACAACAACTCGAATTATCTTTGTAAGGTATGCAATTTCACTTTCTTAACCTTGGTTCCTCCAGAATAACACTTCTCAAGAATGTCTTAGGCTTCTTTGACAGTTCCTGCATAAGATATTTTGTCAAAGTTGATTGTGTCAAAGTATTGATGAGGAATGAAGGTGGCCTTGCAATCTTTCTTCTTGTGTTCTTTAAAAATCGACCTCTACTCCTCTATTGGATTGGCTCCCAGATCTTTAAACATTTCTCTATGATTCTAACACTTCTTGAAATCCAAACAATGCTCGAATATGCACTTTTCATCTATCCCAATTCTTTCCATTAAAATGTGACATGTAGGCTGAAAAATTTTCATTGTTTGCACTGGAACTCATTCTCACTTCACTCATGTTTGACCCTCACACTACACTCGTGTTTATCATTTTGGGATCAAAACCTTGCTCTAGAACAATTGTTAGCTTTCAAGCTTACTACTTCAAGTGCAAGAAAATAGAAAAGTGAAATAGCATATGAGTTGTAGGACTTATTTATTGAATGAATGAATTGTGTTATCTATACATAGTTCATTCTACCTGTACTCTAACTTCCTAACTAACTAATCAGATGGTTAATTAGTTAGTAATTACATACAATCAATATTTAACTTGAATTACAACACTTACTAAAACTAAGAATGTTTATGGTTTATTCTAATCAATATGATTTTTAACTAGAACAATCTTGATTTCTAACAGACAAAACTAATTTATCATCTTTAACAAAGTTAGGAATGATGTTATTGTTAATCTCATCAAGTTCACAAAATTGTTAGTTAGATAATCTGGGATAGACATTGATCCACTAACAAGGACATCTTTGATTTTGGACTTAAGGAAATCTCGGATATGTATAGGAGCAACGAGTCTAGAAAACCCACAATTTGTCTTAATATGTGTAGATAACAATCTAAATTACAATTCAAATCTTTTGCTTGGGACAATACACAATAGGTTGTTAAACTGTATTCTTTTATCTCACTCATTGAGTTTTAAGTTCAACCTATTTATGAGAGCAAAACATATGTGTAAAAAGACTTGCTTGTTATGGACAATCTGTACAAGATATTATATAGTAGGATATGCTGACTCATATTGTTGAGTTAAAATGTGAGTAATTATGTTCAACATTAACTATGAATTAGTTGAAGGTTAGACATATAAATGATGTGTCCATATGTCTATTGATTTAAGATTTTAGATTGAAATACGGTCTCAAAATTTCATGTGATCCTTGAGCATTTAACTTATTTGCATATTTTTTTACTAGTTTTCATCTTGAATCTCAATTGCAGATTTGAATTTTCAATTTTCACCCGTTGACAAAGTACTCTTCTCAATAAACACCTAATGTTTTTCTTTCTTAAACATGTCAAAAACATTGCCTTTTCTTCCAAGAGACGGAAAAATGTTGAGACCCATTGGCTTTATTAGTTTAGTGTTGATACAAACTATTAAGCTCTAGGTAATTGAAACTGTCAATATTCTCAATATCTTAAATATGCTATGCACCAGAGTCACCCATGACACCGATTGTAGAAAGCAATTGAAGGTTCAGTTATGTGGCTATACTTTAGTGGTGAAGGATTAAGGATTTGCTAATGCTTGCATGAATTCATCGTTGCTTCACTTGTTTGTGGCACAATTAATAACGTCTTTGGTTTAGTTTAAACATCTCCATCGTAAATTAAAATCCCATTAAGTTATTCGTTAGTATCATTTCTCAAAAGACAAACTATTTTCATTGTTAAACTAAAAATGAAAATAAATAACATTTTCAGTTGTTTCTCAGCTCTTCTCACATTTAAAAACACTTTTGATAATGCCAAAAGTACCTAAAGGAAACAGTTTAAATATGAGGTTATCATTATGGGCTCCAAATGAACCCCAACAACCGTGTTCCAGATTCACTCTGATTGTTTCAGAATCTTATCATGTACATTAACAAACATGAAACTGGAAACACTAAAGCATAGAGAGGAATGAAGAGCATTTTACAAGTTTACTATTTCCCATTAGAATTGGCATGCTTATGAAAAGGCCAAAGATTTACTAAACGCTCGAGCACGCTTTTTGAGAAATAGCCAGAAAATCCAGCAGGTGTTGCTGGTGGAGGGAAGTCTTCTGCAGGCATAGCAAATGGACGAATCATCATCTCCATTTTTTCTAAAGTGAGATATGAACCTATTTCTTGTAGCCTTTCAGGGCCCATAATAGGGAGTGTGTGCTCCTGATGTAATGAAGCAGCCTCACTATCATTCTTCTGTCAACCATAAAACAGAACATAAACAAGTTAACGGAGTGAAATTCAATATGTAATCTGTATACTTATATTTTTCACATGAAAAGTTGTCAAGAGGATGAAGTTTATCACATCAATAATAATAAATGGAATTCACATTGGATATGTTTGCAAAACTAAAATCCACTGCATACTGCTACATAAGTTTTGAGAAAAAACAAAGCAGCAGCTATCTGGTATAGCTTGAAAATCATTAGTTTTATAGCTTGAGAAAAAACAATGAATCGCCCTTAAAACCTGGGGATAATGAATTAAATCTCACTCTTATTATACAAACCATGTCTTAATAGTTCAAACCCCCATTCTAGATTTTCTGTTAGGCAAACCAAATAAACTGTATAGTTACCTCCAAAGGCGATAAATCGGCACCACGACTGAAGGTCAGCTCTATGCGGAACCTTTTTGGATCTTCTAAAGCCACCTGTAATTCGAAAGTCAAAAGTAATTTCTTTTAAAAAGACAGCAACACAGATACTAGCACACGTTATAATATCTCCTGACAATCAATTATGTCTCTTGAAAATATTGTAAATGTCTTAAAAAATAATTATTGCTTTCAACTAGACAACCAATTAAAGTCATGTTCGATTTAATACATAATCACTTTCTACGTTACAAAGGCTTCAGACGCACTCTGCCTTCTCTCCTACTAAACTTTTCTATCAAAAGCATAAAAGGAATTAAAAAAACTAATAGAGCATTGGGCACTAAGGAATCATAATAAAAAGTTTACTATGCCAACTAGTGGTAAAAGGTAGGATATTGCAGTAACAAATCAGAAATGTTGATTGGGCAAAACTGTCAAAATAACCTACCTCTGTGTTTTCAAACATCCTCAGCACAATGTAACTCATGTAATCAAGCTCCTTTGTTCTATATAGGCGCTCTAGAGCATTGTAGCAAACAAGGCTATCTTCTTCTTGAAGAGATTCATCCATATTACAATAACGAAGAACATTCATGAGAGAATGGATATGTGATTCCTGTTAACAAAAATAATAAGGTAAAAAACACGAGGGTATGGAAACAAAACTAAGATGAATTCTCTGCAAATGTAACAGAATTTTATTTATAAATCTAGAAATATGGATGCATGTTTTAGATAAAGACATCTAATATAATTTGATTTGTTAAAATTAATTCTCACATATTCCCTGACAAGTCCTTGACAAAACTCAGACCTAAAACTTGCACTAAAAGAACCCTGATCCCCTTTCCACAAAAATATTGTTATGTTAATAATAATACGCAACACAAAATGAACAAAATATCTTACGTCAAATGGATTCATGTTTGAATGTCGACATTCTAGTCATGTTACCCCCCGAATCCGCACTTTATCAAAAGTCGAAACCAGATTTCGCTATAATATAGAATTATTATTTTTTAAATTCACATTTACTTTTAAATTCTTTTCACTTTCTTTTTATTTTATCTTTTCGGGTTGACCAACATCAAACTGACTGTAGAACTGGTGGCCACAGCATTTTAATGTCTAGTCTGGTTTCTGAGACATTCTGCAAATAGCAGAATTTTACAACAGAAAATCAAAACACCTTTGACAGCTTTTGTGCATCAATTACAACCATATAAGAATAGGGAGTAGAACTCAACAAGTATACAAACAGAAATATATTAATGCAAGTTTGAACAAATCTTGTCCAAGATTGATATTAAAAAGTGTTCACATCTTGAGAAATCAGCATACGAGGTTTATTGGAATTTAGAACAAAGACCAGATGCAATATAACTATAGGTATTAAAATTGTCAACTTATATAGACAAAATCATTTACATGATAAATTTTTGAAAACAATAGTGCCCAACAACAAAATGATTTATATCTCTACCAATAGTGCCCAGCAAACATGATAAATTTTGGGAAAATCACTAAACAAGAAATTCATTTAAAATTCTTTAGTTTGGGAAAATTAAACCACATAACAGGTATAGATGTAATGAGAATCATGTAGTGATTAAGTTAACGAGATAGGAAATAATTTTTTTCCAACAATCTACTGGGGAAGGAGGGATTGAGAAGTAAATTTCTGTTTGAGGGTTTATAACATAATGCAACATAACACTTACTGATGTGAAGTATAGGCGTGTTCGCACATGACGTTCGGGTGTCTTTACATTTGCATACCTGGCAGAGAATAAAGTAATAAACAATATCAGAATACAACATAAAGTGAAAACAAGATTCCCCTTAAAAAAATGAAGAGCAGATATTTACTTTGGATCCAAACGATATTTGGTCTCTTTATCATCATCATCATCTTGGTCTATTGATATATCGTTCAAAGTAATCGATTTTCTTGTTTCATCATTCTTATTTAGAAGTTTTGGCTTGGTGTCTGTATTTTCCTTTTCAGTTTTTGGGAATGATGAATCGGGGTCTTGGTTACTCTTTAACTCAGAAACACTAATGGCTTCCTCACGGGTGTTCCTCAGATCAATCAAAATTTTCCCCAATAATCGACGTGCGATCTGGATTTAAAAGGCACAAACAATTGAAACAATGCATCAAATCAGACTGAACATAAAATTCTGTACAGATACAGGCAATTAGCAATACTCCTTACAGCTGGAGGTTACCTTTGAGCCAATCTTCAGCTTCTGAATTGGATTAATTCCGTATTCATTTGGAATTACACCATCAGCAAGTGCCTGCAAATAAGAAGGCGGTGCAGCAAGGAAAGTGAACAAATAGTACTCATGAATAAGGAAGGTTATGTAATATAAAGATAAATATCATATTTTTGTGTTTCATTTCTGCAAGGGAATGCCTCACTGTCTTTGTTTTTAACATACAATGTTCCATTCAAAATATTTAAGGGAAAATACTGTTCATAATTTTATAAGAAATGTTTGTCTTGCACTGGTTCAATCAGTTCTAGCTGAGCAGAGATTTTCCTAACATAACATACCTGAGCAACTTTAAATAGTTCATCCAGTCCTTCTAGATTAAGATGTGCATTGTGCAAGAGATCATATCTGTAATTTGCAAGTAAAAATTAACTTCTCCTAAGAAAAGAATAAAAGAAACTACATAATTTAAATGAAGCCGTCAATTTAATTTTCAAATTTGTGAAATTGAACATTAGTTAAATCTTTATGCATATCTGAGACACAAATATATATAAGATTTAGTTTTAAGTATTTGGTTAAGGAAGAGGACGGTCATTAAAACCTAATGAAAGAGATAACTTACTTGCATGAATCATACACGTCAGGAATTTGGGTTATGTCAAAGCGCCTGTGCAAGTAACACCATTTGAGTGTTAGTCACCAAGTTATACACACACACAATGAAGGCATAATGGCTATACATATATGACATACGAATAGAAATTCATAATAGCTTTGTCAATAAATTGTCACTGGAAAAAGCTAATATGAAATAGAAACTAGAAGTCGAAATAGCTGAAAGCATTTTAATAAATGGAAGGAAAGTTAGAATTCCAACCGCAAAAGAATATTTTGCTGGTTTAACATGCAAAAAGGTAAAACTAAATCATGCTATATTGCAATGGATAGGCAAGAAAAGCAATTTAGATGAGATAATTTAATATAGATATTTTCATAGTAATAAGTTCATCTATGCATCAAGCGATAGACATACAGTGTCCCTAGGCAAACCATGGGGTCTGCAATAAGTTTTGACTTCACAGTATATATAGTTCTTAAAATTCTAATGTGGCAGCCTTCCGCCATGTATGTAACTAAACCTTTCTCATGTATAATGGCCTTTGAAGTAACCTTTTATCTCTTAAAATCCAAAACAGAATAAAACCAAACAAGATCAAATCAAAAAATGGTAAATACTTACTCCTTCCGTTGATTATATAGGTCTCTTTCAAGCTTTTTCCACCGAGCAAACATTAAGAGAAACCCTTCACTACCACAAGGTAAGCCAGAAGCTATACGATCAACATCAATATTTGTCTTCCCAAGTGCTTTTGCTTGGTCATAAGGAGGAATAACATCATATAAGCTGGTTTCTGTGAGTTTCTCATCTTCATCCTTGGCAAGAAGTCTTACTTGTTCGGTAACCTTCTTAATTAAACTTACCTATTCAAGAGATAAGCAGGGGAAATTGGAAGAAAAAAAATAGCTTTAGTTGCAGATATATTATATATACAAGAATGGTATTACATTGTATTAATAGTGAAAGCTTATAAGAAGGAATTAGGAGGTAATAATTTATCAAAAATACTCTATCCTGTCTTGATTAAAAAACTCAGACAACAACAAACAGGATTCCCACAAGCAGAAGCGACATGGTCGAAATACTAAGAAAAAATCAGCATGATCTTGGAAAAGGAAAAGCAAACCTGTTCTAACAATCACAAAATCTACTGAAAATTGATAATTTCCAACTAAATCAACTTTTTTCTGACAAATTGAGTCTAAGAATTCAAATTATGTCATACTTGGCATTCTACTCAAGGTTGATTAACAGGGGCTCTGTTCTTTTTTAAAAATGAATGTCCATCTGTCCATTCACAAAACCTACAACCGCTGGGGAGTTTTTCCCACATTGATCTAGATTGGACAGCTTCGCTGCATTTTGAGGCCTCTTCAGGTCTCAATTTATCAGTTTGCTAGTTTAGAAGGCTATCTTATTTACTACTGTGCATTTTAAACATAATGAATCATTTTTTCACTATTTCTCATTTACTTCTCAGATACAAAGGGTTCCATGTTATGTCAATATCTTTTGGAAGAAAAAACAATCAGGCACCAATCCCACATCATTTTGTCCAGACAAGCAACACCACTCCTACAATGGATTTCATCTTTGCAATGATATTTTCTTGGTGCCACTCCATCAATATTTTGGCAACAAACATCTTAATTTGTGAAAATATGTAGCAGTAAGTTATTGCCCATTGTTTGAAGATACTTTCAATAGTTTTCCACCTTAGCTCCTTAAAGTGGTTATTTTGATTAGATGGGGTTGCTCAACTTTAAATTTTAGTTTTCTTATTTATAAGATGTTGCTAGGATCGCAAAGCAAATTAAAAATAACATTTCAAGAAGAAAATAATTATTAATGTTATGGCATGATTAATAGAATATGTGATTGAGATTTTTGGCCCATTTGTTACAGCATATTTTAAAAATGAGTATTTCAGTTTTTTGTTATAACTTTTTTAAAAGAGAATTTTATAAAAAAAGACTTCAAATGAGAAATTGGTTTAAATGACTTCTCATAAAAAATCATTTTAAGTATTTCATCTTTTGGCTAAAATATTTTTTGGATGAAATTTCAAAAAATGCTTAAAATGAGAAGCTATTTTATGTAGCTTCACATAAAAATCATTTTCGAGAGAAATATTGTTTTAAAAAAATAGGATTTTTATTATGTTAACATCTCTAACAATGAATATCTAAATTATTGAATGTCAAAATTACTCTTTTAATTTGAAACAAATAAGTTTGAAATAGCATCTACGATTTTTGAATAAATTCTCATAAAAATCATTTTTAGAAATATAAAATTAAAACCATTACTTTTTAATCTATAACAAGCAGGTCCATCTCAACAGGAATTAAGGCTTTAGTTTTCCCATTATTCTTGTTTTAGAAACACTAGATAAATCTAAAATGAAGTTAAATACTAGAATCTTCATAAGATAGCCAGATTACACTCTTCAATTCAAACAAGTAAATTTTAGCTTCCCTTCTGAATTGTGAAGAAGTAGATTAAAGACACGATGATGCATTTCTATATTTACAAAACATTACCAACTTGGGGAGCAACTCGGATGCATTCGGTGGCAATCCAGCTCCATCAACCATCCAAGAAAATTCAGGGGTTTCATTGCTATGAATTGTGCTTGAACTAGAGGTAATGATTTCATTCAGCCGAGCCTACAGAATAATCGAGCATAGATCCACTTTCAATTTATCATCAATATTGCAATGCCTATAAGGTAGAAAAAAGACAATATAAATCACCATAACATCACAAACCTTGGCTTCATCCATTTCAATACTGGCATTGTCAAGCCCATCCAACATAGAGGAATCCTTGCTAACGAGGGAAACCTGAGATAACATTTCAGTTAAACTATATCCAGAACAGAGAACATATCAAATATTTTCTTCAGGAAAAGGAAACAAACAAACCAGGATTGGGGTTAGCTGCCCTTCAAGATCAAGAAGACCTTTGGCAAATGCGGCCGCAGACATCTGTCAACATATACCAAGTATATAATGACTTTCAGATGATGCTCTTTAGGACAGATTAGGCAAGTAGAAACAAAATCTAGATATCAAACAAATAATCAAATAACAAGTGGAGAAACTGCCAGTAAACCACTTCAGCCTTATATTGATTATGGGAGGGTTAGACAAACATAGCTCATACCTGCACACGACCCTCATCAGAACTGTAAATCTTAAGATCATGACGATATGTACTATGGAGGCGAAGCAGGCCTGTACCTTCTCCTGCAATTTTACAGAATTTGATTTTCCTTTATTTCACGTACAACAGTCAACTATCATGCAAGAGTTACAAAGATCATGTTTGAAATAGTTATGGCAACTAAAAGCTACGACGCGCTGATGCTCCCGTTTCCCAATATAAAAGTATGGTATATATGCGTGTATTCACTTACTGTTCAACTTGCATGTATTTTACTTTTCTTGAACAAAACTTTTCGAAATCAGTAAAACCATTTGAAAAGCATCACAAAATATTTTCAAAATGCATAAAAATATTTCTAACTGCTGAAAATCGGTTTTGAACTGTGTAAAAATGCATAAAACATGTTTAAAAACATTAAAACATATCAAAGAGAAGAACATATATTTGAGTTACCTGGATACATATTATTCCGGAAATATCTTCCTAGTTCTTCGGCCTGCAAAGAGAAAAACATAATCAACACAACTTAAAAGAAGATTATCTATAGGAGAGTAAATTTATCCTCAGCAATACAATCAAACTCAAGCTGAGAAGAAATATTTTTATGTTACTAATTTATACCTGCTTCCTACCAGCATGTGTGAGAACGCCACCATATTTAAGAACCATCAAAGCTTCAACAGGCCGTTCTTCTTCACCTTCACCATTACTTTTGGCCACTTTGATCCACTTTAGTGGCTTTAGTTGAACTTTTCTATATATGCCAGAGAAATGCCCTCCCTGATATTCAGAGGGAAAAAAACCTATGAAACATCTAAAATCTTTTAGATTAAAAATCATGGGAAAACAAACAAAAGTAAAGGCTACAATTGTTTGGGATTTAAAAGTACAAGCAGGAGTATTATCTTCCTCTTTCGGAAGCAATCTGACTGGTATGTCATGGCCAACAGACTTTCCTGTATTTTTTGTTCACCACATTAACTTTTCTTTTATCTAGATAAATGCACAGCAAAAACAAAATATTTTTTTCACTAAGTGGGATCACTACATGGAACAAATAAAACCAGCGTTCTATCAAAAATCAAGTATTCAAAGAGGTCATTATTGAAATCAGGTTATTAGTACTATATAAACTCATGAATAACATAAAAAAAACAACCTCTTCGAGAACAGCTTTAACTTGACGGAGCTTTTCACCATGCTCTACTTCAGCCTCACTATCACTTTCTCGATCTGGTCTAGAAAACATATACAGCTATAGTTAATTCAAAACTCTTGCTTTTTTTAACCAACATTCAAAATCTTGCTTAACATAATAAACATACACTGATTAAAAGCCCCTAAAATTACTTGCGAAAAGAAATGGTAATGTATACATCCAACAATAGAATTGTTGGTTTTATAACAAGGTTAATGATTTGATCACTTGAATGTCCTAAACCGGAAGCATTTTCATAAGAATTTATTTTCTTTTAATTTTCACTATATTACTCCTTGATGTATGTGGGTTTTATTTAAAAGAGAGAGGCAAATCCTTCTAAAGGTCCGCTTAGTTTGCTATAGCCGAGTGTGGAGATTCAGAAAAAAATCAAGAATTGAAAAAAAAAAGGTTGTATTGATCAAAGAATATCCAAACCAAAATAAGTTGCATTGAGAAAATGGAGGCGATCCCCCTCTTTTCTAAAAAAATATCCCAACCTAAGTCCCCGGATTAGCTTACCTACCATTATAGATGGATCAAAAACTAAAGCTAGTAGCATTGGTTAAGCCACTTGTTGAATAAGACAAAATGAGAGAGACATATAGTGAAACCGTGTGTCTGAACTACACAACAGAGTCTGTTTTATATAGGCTCAAGACAATAAATACAAAAATAAATATGGGAGATGTTATTCTCATTTACATGATATGTAATAAATATAAATGTATTTTCAACACTCCCCCTCAAGCTGGAGCATATAAATCATATGCACCAAGCTTGTTACATATATAACTGATTCGAGGACCCTCAGGGTCTTAGTGAATACATCTGCCAATTGATCATTGTAATTAACAAAACTAGTGGTGATGTCGTCTGATTCGATCTTCTCCCTTACAAAGTGACAATCTATTTCAATATGCTTGGTCCTCTCATGAAAAACCGGATTTGAGACAATGTGCAATGCTGCTTGATTATCACATATTAATGTCATTTGTGTTGCCTCTTCAAATTGAAACTCTTTGCTGAACTGTTTCAACCAAATGAGCTCACATGTCACTAATGCCATAGCCCTGTATTCAGCTTCAGCGCTAGATCTTGCAACTACACAATGTTTTTTGTTACTCTTCCAAGATATTAAGTTTCCTCCAACAAGTACACAATACCTAGAAGTGGATCGCCTATCAATGGGTGAGCCTGCCCAATCGGCATTTGAATAACCAACTATCTGAGTATGTCCTCTGTTTTCAAAAATTAGACATTTTCCTGGAGCACCTTTAATGTATTTCAAGATTCGTATCATAGCATCCCAGTGTTCTTGACAAGGAGAGTTTAAGAATTGGCTTACCACACTGACTACAAAATAAATGTCTGGACGGATGACTGTGAGGTAGTTTAATTTACCAATCAATCTCATGTATCTCCCTGAATCTAAAAATAGCTCCCCATGATTAGGTAGAAGTTTGACATTTGGATCCATAGGAGTGTCAACCGGCTTGGCATTCAACAAACCCGTCTCTTCAAGAATATCCATGACATATTTTCTTTGTGAAAATACTAAGTCGTCCTTAGATTGGACTACCTCAATACCCAAAAAGTAGCAGAGCTTGCCAAGATCTTTAGTTTGAAACTGATGAGATAAATGTTGTTTCAATTGGAGTATGCTCTGCTGATCACTACTAGTTATGACAATATCATCTACATAGACAATCAAGTAAATGCACCCTTGGGTTGAGTGGTGATAGAAAAGAGAATGATCAGCTTCACTTCGAATCATGTCAAATTGTTGCACTACTGTGCTAAATCTACCAAACCAAGTTTGAGGAGACTGTTTAAGACCATAGAAAGACCTCTAAAGTCGACAAACCATTGTAGAGGACTCCCCCTGAGCAACAAACTCAGGTGGTTGCTCCATATACACTTCTTCTTCAAGGTCACCATGCAAAAAAAAATTTTTAATGTCAAGATGATGTAGAGACCAATGTCTGATGGCTACAATACAGAGAAGTAGTCTAACAGAGGCCATCTTAGCCACAGGGGAGAAAGTATCACTGTAATCGAGGCCAAAAACTTGAGTTTGCCACCAAACGAGCTTTAAAACGATCAATCTTACCATCATGACCAACTTTCACCGTATAAAGCCAACGACATCTTACTAAAGACTTTTCAGACGGTAAAGGAACCAATTCCCATGTACCACTACTCTGAAGTGCACACATCTCGTCAATCATTGCTTGTCTCCACTCTGGGTGAGATAAAGCTTCACCTGGAGATTTAGGAATAGAAACAGAAGACAGAGAAGACAAACAAGTATAATGCAACGGAGAAAGATGATGGTAACTCAAGTCAATGTAATGAGGGGATGGGTTATGAGTAGGACGTATACCTTTACGAATAGCAATAGGAATATCAAGGGTCGGATCCAATAAATAAGGAGGTGGCGGTGAAGGAGCGTCTGGAATGACCTCGGTATCGAGGATAAGTGTAGGGACATGTACAACCGATGGTGGTTGACGACGGTATGTCTGAAGAGGTTGTACAGTTGGAGGATCAACAAAAGGAGTCTCAAGTAGGACAATGGGAGGGGCCACCAGAGGTGTCTCAGGTGGGGAATACGTAATAGGCTCTAGTGGTAAAAGAGAAGGTGAAATAGACTTTGGTAGGTCCAAAGGAATAGTTGCAGACAAAGGATCAGGAAGCGACTCATAGTATGTAACAGACTCAAAAAATGTGATATCAGTCGATATGAGATATTGTCGAAGATTAGGAGAATAACAACGATAACTTTTTTGGGACCGATGATAACCAAGAAAGACACATTTTAATGATCGAGCTGAAAGTTTGTCAAGACCAGGAGTGAGATTCTGGACAAAACATGTAATCCGAAGACCCGAGGAGGAAGTGAGTGAAGAGGGGTACCAGAGAAGAGGATCGAGTGAGGGACTTTGTTATCAAGCAGACGAAGGCATGCGATTTATAAGATAGCACGCCTTTAGAACATCATCGCCCCAAAAGCGAGATGGTACATTACCATGAAGAGTACGAGTTGTTTCAATAAGGTGTCGATTTTTGCGTTCGACTACCCCATTTTGTAGAGGTGTATCAGCTAATCGAGCTCAATCAGATGTGGTAGGACATGCCCCATTTTGTTTCTCTAATAAGGTACTAATTGTTGAAGTTTGGAAAGACTCCGATGACCTAACTGAGCATGTATAGTAAGAGGAGAATATGTGGTAGGGCATGTTGTTGATGGGTTTGAGATAATAAAGGCCATTGCACTCACATCCGACACCAATTTGTCGTCCTGATATTTGGTTTTGCAAAGTGACATTGCAATTAGTAAATGTGACAACACAGTCATGAGAACGAGTCAATTGACTGAAAGAAATTAAACTAAATAGACATCCAGACACATAAAGGACATATTTAACTAACAGAGTAGGGAGGATTTGGACAGTGCCAATCCCTTGAGACTGTGTTTGGGAACCATTGGTTGTGGCTATCCTAGCCAAATAACCAGATGTTGTGAGAGAGGAGAAAAGAGTCTTATTACCAGTAATGTGATCAAGTGCACCAGAATCGAGAATCCATGGGTTATGAGAAGATGAGATGCAAACAGGTTAATTACCACTTTGTGCGGCCGAAACAGCGGAACTCGAGTTCTAACAATACTCTACCCACCGAAGAAAATCTTCATAAGTAGCCATAATCAATAAGCAATTACCTAAAATCAGCAACGACACACTGGCAGAAGAGGTTTTTTTTTTTTTTTGCGATGAACAGTAGACTGATTTGCTGAAAAAAAACGAACGAAAAGCGACAAAGAAAGGGTAAACCGGAAATGAGACACGGTTTACCGAAAGAAAAAAAATCTCACCGAAGGACAGTGGGTCCCGGAGTAATCACGGTATAGAGTTGTCTCTCTTAATAGGCTCTAGATACCATTTGAATAAGAGAAAATGAGAGAGACATATGGTGAAACCGTGTGTCTGAACTACACAACGGAGTCTGTTTTATATAGGCTCAAGGCAATAAATACAAAAATAAATATGGAAGATATTATCCCTATTTACATGATATGTAATAAATATAAACATATTTTTAACACCACTCTTCTTTTATCCTTATCTCTTTATTATGTCCCTTTTTCCAATCCCCACTTTAGTTTGTTAGCCGTCTACTCGCATTCTAAAATATCTAAAACTTACACTCGTGATTCTTTTCTTATACATGCAAATGATATAGACTTCAAATCACATGGGCTTCACCACCTTCAGTCTTCATCCTTGATTGTTTGCATTGTTTTAGAGTCTCGTGGTCTTTTTCATCATTGGTTAGGCCATCAAACTCTCAAAAAGTTCGAAGTTATAGTTCCTCAGTTGCAATCTTAAGAATGTGATTCCTGCCAACTTCGGAAATATGCCTAGTCTTACTTCCCTAACATTACCTAGTTATAGGTGTGTTCCCTTTTTGTACGATATTCATTCTAATGTATGGGGACCAAATTGAGCCGCTTCAGTTGTAAAACACAGGTACTTGTCACATGATCATTTTTATTCATAATTTTCTACATGTACAAAGGTCTACCTACATGTAAACTTTGTCAGGCTCAAGTCTGGTCTGATAAAAAAATGAAGGTCTAAGTCTAACTTGTTACCTATCATAGGCTTATTTTTAAGTTCGAACTTGCCTTTTTGAAAGTCTAGTATGCCTTATTAGCCTACTTAAATGCCTATTTCATATTAACTTATTAATTTTATCTATCTTTAGATAAACTAACGAGCTAATAGACTAGTGAGATTATTTAACATGACAATGTTGAGACATAAATTGGTTATGAGAAAGATGGAAACGACAGCACTAATGTAAGATACAAGAAGAAACTAGTATATACAAGAAGAACAAAGGTCATTAAATCTATTCACATCCAAGAGTCCAATCCAACTTTACATGAGGTAACTTCCCTTGACCATTCAAACTCTAGTGATCCAATCTATTAATCTTTTCATATACATGTGTCAGAATCCAGCACACCACCAACTTATGTTGACCTTCATATTCTAATTTCCCTAAGGAAGAATACTAGGACATGTACCAACAAGCCTCTCTACTCTTTATCCAATTATTTATGCTTTGAACAATTTTCCCCTACTCATAAAGTCTTCCTCACAAGCCTGAACACTCCACTATAGTCTATACCTACCTTTCTATCTGAAGCATTGTCTGACAAGAAATGGAAACAAGTCATAGACTTAGAAATGGAAGAACTAGACAAGAACAATACTTGGAATTTGGTCTCTTTATCAAATGGAAATAAACCTATAGGATGCAAGTGTGTATACACTATCAAGTACAAGGTTGGTGAGTCTATGGAGAAGGCAAAGCAAGGTTGGTAACTAAAGGATTTACACAAACGTATAGAGTGGATTACTTGGAAACATTTGCTCCGGTTTCAAAAATGAATACAATCAGGGTGATATTATCTCTAGCAACTAATTACAGTTGGAACTTGCACCAGTTTGACGTAAAAAATGTCTTCCTTCATGGACATCTAGAAGAAAAGATTTTTATGGACTTGCTACCTGGATACAGTGAAGAATTCCTGCCAACACAGTTTGTAAGCTAAAGAAGGCTCTATATGGGCTTAAACAATCGCTACGAGCGTGGTTGAGGAGGTTTGCTACTTCAAACAAAACCAAGGAGACAATACACTCTTTGTCAAACACTCTGAGTCAGGGGTGTAACCATGTTATTGGTATATGCGGACGACATTATAGTGATCGGTGATGACGAAAAGGAGCAACAACTATTAGGACAACACCTAGCAAAGGAATTTGAGATTAAAACCTTGAAAAAATTGAACTATTTCATGGAAATTGAAATGGCTCACTCTAAGAAAGGGATTTTCATATCCCAACAAAAATATGTCACCAATCTTCTGCAAGAAATGGGCAAGACAACATACAAACCAACAAGTACACCAATATATCCAAATTTAGAGTTGATAAATACAAAAGAAGACGTTGCAGTTGACAAGGAAATATACCAAAGATTAATTGGAAGACTCATTTTTGTCACATACTAGACCCGATGTTGCCTTAAGTGTAAGCCTAGTCAGTCAATTCATGCACCAACCAAAGGAAATACACTTGCATGCAACACTCAGAATCGTGCAATATTTGAAAGGAATTCCAAGAAGAGGAATTTTGTTCAGGCCATATGAAAATGTGGGTCTTGAAGCATATATTGAGATTGATTATGCAAAGTCAATAGTACATAGAAGATCAACCACGGGATATTGCACTTTCCCAGGTGGAAATCTTGTGACTTGGAAGAGTAAGAAACAAAGTATGGTATCCAGATCCAATGCTGAAGCATAATTTAAGGCAATGGCATAAAGGATATGCGAGTTACTATGGTTGAAGATCATTTTGGAGGACTTGAAGATAAAATGTGATGAACCAATGAAACTGTATTGTGATAGTCAATTTGCTATTAGCATAGCACATAATTCAGTGCATTATGACAGAACCAAGCATATTGAAGTTGAAAAACATTTCATCAAAGAAAAACTCGACAGTAGCTTAATTTGCACTTCATATGTCTCCTCCAAGACAACCTTGCAAATCTTCTAACCAATGAGCTAAACAATAGCAACTTTGAAAGAATTGTCTCCAAGCTGAGAATGGAGAACACCTATTCACCAAGTTGAGCGGGAGTGTCAAAATCGATCTCTATTTTATTATTAAAAAAATATCCCTCAATTATGAAGATTTGATTGTATAGGATTGCTAATTATATTTTCCTTATTTATCTTAATAATCTTGTATATATATCTGATGTATTGTTAGCATATTTCAATTCAATAAAAATATTTTACCCTAATCCTTGAGAGTTCCCATGCATGTGAAGTTCACGCGCTGCCCTGTCATGTTCTGCTCATTGCGATATTTCTCTGATCTTGCCTATCGGCCTCTCCTCTACCCATTTTGGTGGTCAAAATCGTGTTCCGAAATGCTTTTTTATAGGTATTCTTTGACGAAAATGTGTTTCTTGTTTTGATTTAGCAACTGGTTCGTTTTTGTCTCCTCGATTGCAGAAAATATTGTTGATGAATTCTCCCCATTGTTCCACAATGCTCCTACTGTTCCAATGGTTTCCCGAATTCCATTTAATCATAAAGATCTCAACGTTCAACAAGGTTATTGTCTCAATGGCAAAAAAATTCAATGGATTGAGTTGATGCACCTCACACTGAAAGGTCGGGATAAAATCGACCATATTGAAGGGAGTCCTCCTACAGTAACTAATAATAAATTTACTATGTGAGACAAAGATACAATTATTTTGACCTGGCTGTGGAAATCCACAACTCCTAAAATAAGCAGAAATTGCATGTTCCTTCCTATTGTCAGAGAGACTTGGAAAAACCTCAGTTGGAGTAATTTTTGCAACTTAATGCAAAGAAATTCAGCCCTAATTTGGAGGTTTCTTGCATATTCTTACTTTTATGTCTTCTTTTATGTGAGACGGTAATCTAATGAACTATTCTTTCATGGGAAAATGTAATCTCTGATTTTTTTTCTCCAATACATTTACGCTGGTTCAAAGCGTGCATAGGAAACTGCACAAGAGATCTTCTCCCTTAACTTAAAGTCAGACCACCGGTCACAATCTTATGAAATTTGGTTAATCTTTGGCGCGAAATTGAAAGTGGGTTGTATGTCAAATAATCTATAATTATTTTGAAGTTTATGCAGGGTCAATTACCTAGTACGAGGAACCAGCATGCGCGTGGCATCCAACAGATCTTGCAGTTGAACAGCACTTTTAAGTTTTGTCTGCAAACAAGAGCATTAGATCATGCAGAAGAGGTCAAAAATCTAGTAGCTTAAATAAATTTTTATATCATTGCAGAAGCACTAGAAAATAATATTACCTCTGCTCTAGGGCGGCCTCCATTGTATTTTAACATTAGGTTCAGTAGCTTTTCCTCAGTAACTTTTAGCTTCACCTTTTGTTTAGCAGTTCTATCACCACTGTCAGAATAGAAGAGTAAGTAGGAAAGATCACGACGCTTACATAATTTATGATAGGAAGGGACAGAACATACTGCCGAACGACAGCAATTACACAACGTAGTTCCTCTGATTGTCCAAAAGTTCCAATGATACCACTACCCTGACGAGTAAGTCCCTCAGAAGGTTGGACCGGTTCATTTACTTTCCATGGTAAAATTGGTGGAATCGCTGAAGAAAGATGAGGTGCTTTAGCATCTAAGAACATCTTCCGCAGCACACAGGCAGCATCATCATAATACCTTCAGAAGCATCAAGCGGAAAAAGATATTTTCACCAAAAAAATTAGAGAAAATAAAAAAGCAATTTGTATGATAACATAGAGTATAAAAAATTAGCAAAGTTGGCATAAATGGTTTTGTTTTCCCTTACTTTACATTCTGCAGTATGATAAAAAGAATAAAACCCACAAGTTCTACCATTTAGGTATCTTAAGTCCATCATATAAAATGATGGGAAATGGCGGGTGTAAATAATAGGATTCAAACAAGGTAGATAAAATGAAGGAAATCCGTGCCAATTGTACTTATAATCTTTGAATGATAATATAAATATTGTGTGAATATAATAAGAGTCTTTCCTCTTTACATGGTGTTTAAGCATGTTGCTACCCAGAAAGCACCAATAAAAAAGGTAGATTAGACAGAGGATGTCCAATAGTTAGATTTGGAAATGTTTACTCTTTATTGATGATTTATCATTGCATTGTTTGATACATGTGGTAAAAGACTTTGGTTGCTATTCTTGTATGATAAAATGTACAATCGCTTCAAATGACTGATCCTTACCACAACATATTGGCAAGGGGATTTTCCTTCATTACTGTTGAAGAATAAAGAGAAATAAGATTTGATTCTCTTTTATTTTATATTATTATATTTATTTTAATTTTATAATTTTGTCATTATTACTCAGTATTATTATTGTAATTTTTTTCCCTATATAAACAGCTTAAGGCTGTAGTAATAAAATATGAAAGTATTTTGTCTTTTATTTTCTTCATGGTATCAAGAGCTTTTGGTTAGGTTCCCCAACCCGGGGTTTGGGACTCCAAAACTAAAAGGGTTAAACTCATGACCCGTGACTCTTTAACTCTTAAATTTAGAAGGAATAATATTCTTTCTTATATTATTATGAGGTCACTAGACCTATATATATACATGAGCCTGCAGCTTATTTTAGGAAATATGGACAGCTAATTCTCACCTTCTGTTGTTGAGGTTGAAAGCTCTTCCCTAGTCACTAAGGATGAAGACGGGAAGAGAGATAGCAAGAAACTATGGTGCGAGCATTCCAAACGTCCATGGCACACACGTGATACATGTTGGAAGCTCCATGGAAAACCTCTAAATTAGAAGAAAAAATGAGGAAACGAAGGTCATGCCCTCCAAGCTGGTACCTCTGATCAAGAGAAGCAGTCTCCTTCAAACCCATCTCCTTTCACCAAAGAACAATTAGATCAATTGTACAAACTCCTTGAGTCTCAAACTTCTTATTGCTCTATAGCTCAGAGAGGTAATTTTCCAAATACTGCTCTACTTAGTGGCACTCTCAGTCATACTTGGATTATCGATTCTGGTGTTATTGATCATATGACTGGAGAGTCGAGTCTGTTTTATTCTTATAGTCTTTGTGCATGTAACCACAAAATTAAAATTGCAGATGACTCTTTTTCAACCATTACAGGGAAAGGTTCGGTTATTTTGCCACTTGTGTTAACCTTAAAAGATGTCTTACATGCTCCCGATTTATCATGTAATCTATTATCCATTACTAAACTAACAAAGGATATAAATTATCAAGCTAACTTCTTTCATTCATATTGCACTTTTAAGGATTCGCACACGGGGAAGATGATTGGCAATGCTAAGGAGAGTGGAGGACTCTATTATCTTAACAATGGACTCGACTTCAAATACCAACAAATAATAAGTACTTATTTTGAATCTATTTTTGTTCCTTCTAATAATGATGATATTATGTTATGGCATTTACGGTTAGGACATCCTAGTATTCCGTATTTGAAACATTTGTTTCCTAAATTCTTCTCTAAGAAGGACCCATCTTTATTTCATTGTGAAACTTGTGAATTTGCTAAACATCACCGTTCTTCTTTTTCTACACAACCATATAAACAATCAAAACCGTTTGCAGTTATTCATAATGATATTTGGGGTTCTAATAGAATAAATACATTTTCTAATAAAAAATGGTTTATAACTTTTATTGATGATCATACTAGAATTTGTTTGATTTATCTATTGAAAGAAAAATCGGAAGTTGAACAGATTGTCAAAAATTTCTTTAAAATAGTGCACACTCAATACCAAACAAATATTCAAGTCTTCAGAAGTAACAATGGTAAAGAATATTTGAATATACTTTTAAAAACATCATTACTTTAAGTGATATAGTATTGTCACAAAATTCTGAGACTTATATTGATGCACCAAAAGAAAATGCCCAAGAATCCATATTAGAACTCAATCCACTTACGAATGAGGTTTCGACAATAATAATAAGAAATGCCACAACATAATGACTCAGATAAAGAGACACAAATTAGGTTTACTACAATTGAACCTACTTGGAAGGGAAATGTCTTTGAAAGAAGAAACCATATACAAATAAATGAAGGACCCATTCTCCGACCCTTCCAAGATTCCGAACCAATAGATAATCCAACACATCATCTTGATACAGGTAAATCTTCTTCTGTTCTTAAGAGTCATGTCGAATATCCTGATATAGACTTTCCTATTGCAATTAGAAAATTTGTTAGATCATGCACTAAATATCCTTTGTCTAATTATGTGTCATACTCAAAATTGTCTTCTTCATTTGCTGCATTTACCTCTAAGTTGTCTGCTGTAGAAATTTCAAAAAATATACAAGAGGCTCTAAAAATTCAAAAAAGTGGAAAGAAGTTGTTCTTGAGGAGATGAGAGCTCTTGAGAAGAATCAAACTTGAAGAGTCATGACGTTACCTACAAGAAAGAATACTGTTGGTTGTAAATGGATATTTACTGTGAAATATAATTCTTATAACACAGTTGAAAGATACAAGACACGCTTGGTTGCTTAAAGGTTTACTTAGACATATGACATTGATTACTCAGAGACTTTTGCTCTCATTGCCAAATTAAACACTATTAGAGTTCTCGTGTCCTTGGCAATGAATTTAGATTGGTCTCTTAACCAACTTGATGTAAAGAATGCTTTTTAGAATGGTGATTTGGAGGAGGAAATATACATGGATAGGCCACCTGACTTTGAAGATAAATTTGGTTCAAATGTGTGGAAACTACAAAAATCCCTTTATGGTCTCAAAGCAATCCCCAAAGGCTTGGTTTGAAAAATTCGCTCAGTCGGTCAAAAGGCAAGGATATATACAAGGACAATCAGACCATACTTTGTTCATGAAGTTCTCTAATGTTGGTAAAATTACAATTCTTATTGTATATATAGACGATAATATTCTCACAGGAGATGACATTGTTGAGATGGAAAGATTGAAGCAAAATTTAACAAAAAAATTTGAGTCAAAGATTTAGACGCGCTTAAATATTTTCTTAGTATGGAAGTTGCTCGCTCAAAGAAGGAAATTGTTGTTTCTTAAAGAAAATACATCCTAGATCTCTTGGAAGAAACTGAGATGAGTGGGTGTAGACCAACAATACTCCTATGGAATTAAATGCTAAACTTTGGGAGAAAGCCAGTGTTCCTGTTCAGATTGGAAGATACCAGAGGTTAGTCGGCAAACTTATTTATCTAGCTCACGCTAGACCTGACATCGTTTTCTCTGTGAGTGTTGTAAGTCAATTAATGCATTCTCCCTATGAAGAACACTTGGAGGCAGTTTATCGGATGTTAAGGTACTTGAAATCTAATCCTGAAAAGGATTTGTGCTTCAAGAAAACTAATGACAGAGAAGTCTATATTTACAGATGCCGATTGGACAGGATCAATTACTGATAAAAAATCCACCACGGGATATTGTGCCTATGTTTGGAAAAATTTAGTTACTTGGAAAAGTAAGAAACAAGGGATTGTTGCTCGAAGCAGTGTAGCAGCTGAATTCAAAGCAATGACTCAAGGAATCTGTGAACTTTTATGGATTCATAAACTCTTGGACGAATTGAAAATGAAAGTTGACTCACCGTTAAAATTGTTATGTGATAGCAAAGTAGCAATAAGTATAGCTCACAACCCTGTACAACATAATAGAACCAAGCACATTGAGATTGACCGCCATTTCATTAAAGAAAAAATTGATATTGGAATTATATGTCTGCCATTTTTGACTTCCAATCAGCAAATTGCTGATATCTTGACAAAAAGTTTGACAAGACCCAATTTTGAGCAACTTATAGCCAAGTTGGGCATGATTTAAGCACCAACTTGAGACGGGGTGTTGAAGAAATCAGAATTAATTCTCTTTTATTTTATATTATTATGTTTATTTTTATTTTATAATTCTGTCATTATTATTCAGTATTACTATTGTAATTTCTTTTTCTATATAAACAGCTTAAGATTGTAGTAATAAAATATGAAAGTATTGTCTTTTACTTTCTTCAATTACTTTAATTTTCTTCAACATATAATGTAACAAGTATAGCACAAAAATATGGCTAGAGAGAATGTCTACTTTGTTTATGCAACTAATTTTTGTGAACAGAAACATACGGCTCTGCAAGATTCTAAAACAGTATATATGAGATTATGAGGGCATTTAAAGATTCTAGTCATCTACATGCCTGTTCATATTTACTTCTCTCGAATTTAACTTAACTAAATTTCCAGATTCAACTTTCAACAATGTTTTACAATTTGAATTTGAATCATTTCCTTTTTCTTTATTCATTTCACTGAGTCCAAGATGCGATATATGTTCGAAAAATTGATTTCGAATCATTTCCTTTTTCTTTATTCATTTCACTGAGTCTAAGATGCGATATATGTTCGAAAAAATGATTTACACATCATATGTTCGAAAAAATATCAAACACAAGATGATCCGGCAACCTCACATTCGCATTTCATCATATATCAGAAGGGGAAAACCTTTGCAATATTCTTAGTCCAAAAAAAGACAATACATACTCTAGGCACAAGTCTAACCGCATGAAATGTTACTTTTAACAAACAAGGGTATGGATGGGTGGGGTAATATGGTTCACAAAATTCAACATCCAATGCACACTGGTTTTCATGGAACATTTCATTTTTTAAATAGAATGAATGCCATAGAGTCATGTTGTCTTTTCCAACATATGTTATGGATAGAAGAATCAAATAAAATCCCCAACTCAGATATAATAATAAAAATCTCATGGCAGAAGAGTTGTAATAATTTGTAAATGAAATGTATTAATTAGCATAAGCAAGGTAAATAACTATTTATGTAATTTGAATCATGTTTCTAGTATTAAAATAAACACTTCCAGAAAATGTAATTATTGAATGTTACTTGTGCGAGTTTTTCACGAAGCTCCATCCATTCACATCACAAACATAGGACCGTCCCTCACATCTCAAGAGATCAAACCCACAAACCTGCGAGAAATGATAATGGTTGACAGTGGAACATTAAGGGGAGAAGATCTTAACTACTTTCTTTTCACCACAAAAACACAGCCATTGTTTTACCTCACTTATTTAGTGTTATGACATGCACAAGAAGTTCAATGCCTACAACAATGTGCAAATTTCCATGAAGATATCCCTTGCCAGGGTTGTCAAATGAAATAGGGCATTTTAATGCCTTAAGCCAATAGCTTCAGAAAGCAAATTAATGCAATCAAAGCACGGATGCATAGGCAACATCAGAAAAAGAATGATGATCATGGCAAAATTCAACATCACTTTCGAGATAAAAAAAATCTTCAATAATTGAATGTCCAACAACTCTTAAGATTATTAATCAGTCCAAGACTACAAAAGAATAATGCAATTCAACCTAAATCTACAAACCAGGACCAGACAGACAATTAATTAGAGTGAATGTTTCAGAAAATAATCACAAAACAAAAATATAAAACTTCATCTTATCATAGCATGCAATTACCACATTGATACATTAACATAACATACCGATTGCCTGAATGCAATGCAAACCTCTCTTGCCATTTGTTTTTC